>NC_056726.1:36111526-36269026 GCF_019279795.1 Protopterus annectens
TACATATACTGTATGGGGCAGTTGTGTTTATGTGTGGATTTTACCACATTATTACAATTACACCTCATATCTGCACTTTATGCAGTACTCCATTTCACAAATATATGTTATTTAGTAGGTTATACAGCAAAAATAATGTTCTTGAATTGCTTTCACATCGAAAATGGAATTTACTACAGTGAGGATTGAACTGGGAATGTCACTCTAACCTCTACACTATTGCAGTACTGCTTCTATTGAATGTATCTTGCTATTTACCTTCATGTGCCATTTAAGCTAGAGTATGCGTAGCTTAGCAATGGAAAAACCCACACAGCTATGGTTAAATTTAATCAGTTTGATTAAAAAAAAACTTTCTAGTGTTAATTTTTTATAATAAAGGACATGTTTCACTTATTGCTGTGGATTTCTGCATGCATCTGCACATTTGACAGAAATCCTGGCATGTTTCTGTTGCTATGAGCATAGGGTTTTCCTAGAAAGTGGGGCTTTGACCTTTGCAATGGTTGTGGGTGTGTTTTTCCTGCAACATGTCATGTTTGTACACTAACAGTCCCATTTTGGACATTTGAAAAGGTGGCAACCCCCTATATTTATGTGAGCTTTCTCACTCATTGTAATTGCTGAACAGCAATTCTTGAGTGCAGGGGCATGTATATTGAGAGAGCTCTGCTCTCAGACACACCCCCTGCACTCGTCCATGCTCCATGTCTGTGTAGAAGCAGAGGCAGTGCACCTTCATAACTATGCTTGGCAAGCTGCTGTGCTGCTATTAAACGATTGTTTTTATGCAGGAATAAGCTATTCCTGCATGGATGTTTACTGAATCTAGGGGAATGTCTTCTCCTTCAGTGTTTTCAGGCAGACCAAAGATCCTTATGTTGTTTCTCCTTTCCCTGTTTTCTAAGTCATCTATTTTGTTAAGCAGCCATGTATTCTATTTAAGCAGAAATTCTTTTTGGAATTCTTCCTCTTTGAGTCTCCCTTCAGTGTCATTTAGAGAAGTCTCTATATTTGTTATTTTTGTATGGTGTTGCTGTAATAGTTTCTTAAGAGTATCAGTCTGTTTTTGAGAATTTAATTTAAGGTTTTCTAAGTTATTTTTAAGGCCATCCATCTTCAAAGATAGTTCCTGTAAGGTAGATGTCATCAATTGCAATTCTTTTTTAAAGCAGCATCTAGATGAGAATTTCTTATATTCAGTGACTCAATATATCGCCAAATTACTTGACAGGAAAATTTTTTTATATCTCCAGCAAAATTGATATTTATGTAGTTTAGTAGTTTATCTATTGATTTCTGACATTTTAAACTTGAAAATAATAATTTTTTCCTATATTATTATACTAGTTTATGAAGCTCTCAAAATTCACTGCTCTCAGTTGGCCATCTAGGCTCTGTCCCCCAGGCATACTTTTCTGACTGGCTGTGATTTTCAAGTGTAACTTTTGTATTACATAACATTGCTAAGCTGCTTTGTGTTACATTTTCTTACTACACATCTAGTGGATTGACCATTTCTGACCAGATATAACCTTGCTATGTTTTACAAATATATCTGGGAAGTCCATGTTTGTGTGTATATGTGTGTGCTTTAATCAAATTTCATCTATGTGCTTTTAAAGTGTATTTCTTGTGAGTCCGTTAATGTTGTTTATTGTGCCCAAGTTTTGTTTACTGGGGCCTTTTGCATTTTCTTCCAGTGAAAATTGAAAAGTGTTGGTCTTCTGCTATATTCTGGCTTAATTTACAGTTGCTTTTTCTTGTCTCCCTCTGATATTTAAGTGAAGATTTAAACTGTGCTGCCTAACAAGATCTGCTGCTTTATTTGGCTGACTGCTCTCTGCTGCATTTCTTTGACTCACTCCACAACTGGATTGAACATTTCTAAGTGGATTTGACCTTAGTGCAGTACATGCAATATATATAGCAGTGGACATGCTGCATTGTATAAATCAAGTGATTTGTTTTAAACTGCTTATAACTGTTGTTTATTTACTTATCTGTTGCACTATATGGATCAATTGATTTTTAAAATGTTTATAACTGCTATTTATTTATAATTTATGTATTTATTTATTGTTTGTTTGTTGGATAGGTACGTAGGTAGGCTGCTATAGGCCCAATTTCAGCCACTACCTTGACCATAAGGTAAAAACTGTACAAGCGACAGAATAACAACAAAAGGATCAAGTAATTAATATAAATAAAACAGGTTAAGCTTTAGCAGAGAAAGAGTGCATACATAATTGTTTCTTAAGATCAATAACTTAATATCAAGGAGAAGAAACATAACAACATAACATATTCATGATACATATTTAATATAAAAACCCTAGGATAAGATATTTTGCACACTGTACAACAATAATGTAGTAGTTCTGGATCATTTCACTGCTCAATCTATCACAGGACTGGAGAGGATATGTAAACAATTATCCTGTCCCATGTCTCTGAAACAAGTGCATTTCTTTTCTTTGACAAGATGTGATCTCAGCATTTTCTTGAAATCTTAGATACTTTTTATTGCATCATTTTTTTTCGGCAGTGATCTTCAGAAAGAAGGGAGCAATTTGCTGAATTATTTTTACACAGATAGCTATAGACCAGGGGGGACCTACATAGTTTAATACTATTGCTGCTGTGAAGGTAAGAGATATATTGTACTGATAAAAAGGTATAGAGATAAAGGACAGTGTCTGTCTTCAAGCAATTTAATAGTAAATGTATAGAGCAAGTATGTGTATCTTGCTGTGATGGGTAGCTAATTTGCTGTCTGTATAGAAATGTAGTGGTATTCTGAAGAACCAAAAATGTGAATTACTCTAATCTTGTTCCCAGCTGTTTGTAGTAAGACTGTGTTTTGGACCAAGAGGGGCTATAAAGTACAAAGCATATTGTAATCTAGGAATTATAGCATCACTGGCTATTGCCTGCCAAGCTTCCATAGTGAGCAAATGTAATATACTGTAGATAACCTTGTTTTGTTGTAATACTTTCAAGGCAGGCTGTTCAGTATGAGTATTATAAGAGAGTGTCATCAGAAAAAAATGCCTAGATACTGTTGTTTTACCAAAAAAGTGATTAATGCATCTATGGGGTCACTAAAGTTATGTGAAGTGATTTCTGCTAACATTTTTGCAGTACCAAACACTATAACAGTGAATTTTGAAGTATTAGTAGCCACTTTGCTCATAGTAATCCAGTTTCACATTAAAGAGAAGACATTTTACGAGGAAGCATTTAGATTAGATAAAGATTTATGATATGTTGCTAACACAGTATCATTAGCATACATAGTGTTTTTTAGGTTACTTAAGCCTCAGTAAAGGCTATTGATGTAGATTGAAAAAGAGTAATGGGTCTATAACAGAGTTTTGAGGAGTGCTACATGTGACAGTCCCATTATCTGAGAAGGTCCTCTCCCCTGAAATAGATAACGCTCTGTTATGTAAATAATTGCTAAGCCATGTATTTACCTCTTTGGAAAAGCAAAAGTACGTTAATTTAGCTAGTAATAGGTTTATTTAATGGTTCTGAAAGACATTTTTAAATGTAGGAAAATGGTGCCCTTTACTTCCCTTTTCTATGATTGAGTAGATTTGGGAGGTAAATATTAAGCTTACTAAATGTGTACTATATCTAAGGTGGAAGCCACATTGTAAGAGAACAGGCCAAATTACTCAATTATTCAAGTAGGTATTCATAGGTAAGCTTTTCAGATATTTTTGATAATGGACAAAGGTTTGAGACTGGTCTTTAGTTTGATTGAGTCTTGGCAGTAGAGGCATGATGATGACATGCTTAAAGTTTGTCAGTAAAATATCTCTGGTTAAAAACAGATTATAAGCATGTGTTTTAGCACTTGAATTTGCTTATTCGTGCTCAGCACTTGTTCAGAACTTGTTGTTAGCACTAAATAAGCTACAAATTACTACAGCACTAAACCTTCACCTTTACCTAGAGGAAAACATTTTTTGTACTTACTTTCCTCACTTGCTTAGAGAAAAACAGCTCTTGTAGTCACTTTCCTCACTTGTCTAGAAGAAAGCAGTTTTTTTATCGAGGCATGTCCAAGGATCACCCCCCAGTGTTCTCTCCTGTCTATCTGATGAATCTGGGCATCTTGGGGCAATGTAGCAATTGCCTCATGTACACAGACAACCCTCTACCCCTACCACCCAGCACCACAACTTGTGAGAGATACACTTATCTAGCCAAACTGGAGGTAAAGCTCTCTCCAACCAAGATTGAATTGACAGTCAAGAGGAGAAGGTAAACACTTGCACCACACCACACTCATCACACAGTTCCACTAAACCCATACCACCAAAATCCACATATAGAAACAGAAAAACATTCACAGAGGCTCTCAATAATAATCTGCTCAAGCAAAAGAGACCTCCGAAGCAGAAATGCAAGCAACCTCCACCCCACAACACAACCCAAATGACAATTAGCCCACAGACTCAGTGTGCCAATAAACCACAGCCCATAAGGCAAAACAACATACACAACACACTAGTCATAGGTGACTCTGTAGTCAGGCACACTGATGTCCCACTCACCAGGCTAAACAAGGAGAAGGTTACTGTCAGCTGCCTGTTGGGTGCCAGGATCTGCCACATAACCCATGCACTCAGGTCACTCCACAACAAGTACAAATATGATTCTGTCATTGTCCATGTTGGTGTGAATGACCTGAGACGTACCTCCCTGGACTACATGAAAAGACACATAGAAGACCTCTCCGATCTTGTAGCCCAGGCAGGTATGACCCTAGCCCTGAGTAGCATCCTGCCATTGCCCTGAATGAATGAGACTGCAGTACAAGGACAAAATGATTCACTTCAACAATTGGCTAAGCTTCTGGTGTCATTCGAAGGTGATCCAGTATATGTCTGCCTAGGACAATATTTGCAGACCACAATGCTTTAAAACCAAAAAAAGAGCACTAAATGTTGTGAGTCCTCAGCAATAATTTTATTACAAAAAGTTAAGCGCTTTCGTCAATACCAGTTGACTTCCTCAAAACACTTCATAACCACAAAAATTGAGTTTAAATAATGTAAACTCAATAATAATTGGTTCATTCTTCCACCAATGATTTAACAAAAATATCCCTGGTTCATGAATATAAAACACAGCTCATGAATATTAAGTATAAACACATTAAAAACAAAGTTTAAAAACACATAGTTAATACATTGTTGCAATACATTTGTATCCAACAATTTGTTCTTCACAGCAAGAAATTCAGTCATCATATTCCTTATTGAGTGTGTACTCTAAATAACCTTAAGAACTTTATTAATATATATAAACTTTATATAAAAATGGTTAACCTGTCCTGCTTTTTCTCTTAATATTGGCAGGATAGTTAAATGGTCCAAGAGGGAGAACAAAATTGATTTCCAACAAGCATGTGTTGTCCAATATAGCCCTTTGTATCATGGAGTTAAAGAAATACTTTATAAAAATTGGAGTATTTTTAAAACTAACTCTGAAGTCTTTCAGGCAGTGGGTGAACAACCTATATTTTCAACTAATATAGGACCCAATTTAAAGTCATTCCTGGAAAGGAGAACTGAAAATCAAGGTGAACAGGGAAATTTTAATGGGAGCAGGCCCTGTGGTAGATGCCCCAGTTGCTCCTATATTCTACAGGATAGCTCTATTTCTCTAGCTAACCAAAATAAAAACACTGTGTTTTTTGAAGGGGTAACTGTTTTTAAAGTAAGCTGGTATATATTGCTAGGTGTAATACTTGTACCTCATTTTATGTTGGAAAAACTGAGAGGTTATTTAAAATCAGGATTTATGACCACCTCTATGACATAAAAAACAAGAAGGAAACTAATGCCTTATATAAACACAGTTTACAATGTGCTGACTTTTGTGATTTTAAATTTGCCATTCTCAACATTGTCCACATTGAAGCTAGGGGAGGAGATTGGCAAAATGTTCTTAGTAAAAAATAACTATTATGGCAATTAAGACTAGCTGCAAACTTCTCTCCGGTTTTAAATGACCATTTAACTACCCTGCCAATATTAAGAGAAAAAGCAGGACAGGTTTAATATTTTTATATAAAGTTTATATATATACTAATAAAGTTCTTAAGGTTATTTAGGGTACACACTCAATAAGGAATATGATGACTGAATTTCTTGCTGCGAAGAACAAATTGTTGGATACAAATGTATTGCAACAATGTATTAACTATCCCCAGGATTCATGAAGCTTGCACCAGGTGCATGCGTAGCATAGGCAGTATAATGCCAAATATGGCTGTCGAGCAATTCAGGTACAATCCAATTCCACGTGCACTACCGGCGTACGCCAGAACTGCGCAGCTCTCGGCTTAGGTATGCTAATCACCCCATGTGCAGTGCTGCACCATGCAAATGAAGGTATATAGCGATTCATGAAGTGGTGCAAGCATAGCATAAGCCCACAGAAATGTAAACCAAAAAACACGGTTTACATTTTCCCAAACAGAACATCGGAGCTATAGAAGCAGCCCAGATTCATGTATTACAAAGTTAACATATGCCAATGGCTAAATACACAGCCAATGGCATAAGAAAAGATGCACGACACCTAAAAAACAACATTTAATGTCATGTCCACAGTAACGCAAAGTACAACCACAGGGCATGTGTGCGCAAACTGGAACACAAAGAAAATATATACAAATGTCATAAAATCTCAATGTAATACAAATCAGGATTTCACCATAATACGCAATGGTATGCATGGTACACCACAACCAAGCTGCAAGTGTTGCTAAGGGTCTGTGACAGTGTTCGGCACTGTAACTATGAAATAGTAGTCAATGCCATGCAAATGAGGCAGGTAATACTGAATCACAAGCATCCCGCTGGATTAAAGATGTACCATACCGTGCAGCGCTATAATACCCAGGAGTGGCTAATGACATCAGCAGTGGGGTGTGCCACCGTAGCTGTAAGCACATTGGAGCAATGCAAATCTGGCCTGGCCGTTGCTAAGCAAAGCTGCAGGACAGGGTTGGGGAGGTAGGTATAGAATAATTTAGCTAAGAGCACATATGGTGCCCGAAAGCACATGTGTACGGGGATAAAAATGTGCCCGAAACCCGGTAAGAGGATGCACGTGCCGCGAACCATAGCACAAACAGGAAGGTCAGGGGAAGAAAAGAAGGAAATGCCGCAGAAGGATAATTGGAGTACAACTGAGCAATTAACACCTACTAACTCACAGTGGGCAATCGACAGCAGCTGACAAGTCTGCTCGCAGAAACCTGCAAAACAGGATAGGAGAGGTATCAGATTGCAAAGAAAGGAGAACTGTCATAGCAGAGCAAAGCAAACCTACAGTAGACTGGCAATAGAACACATTACACAAGATAAGCTAGGTCTAGGAAAGTACAAATGAAAGCAGGCTGCTGGATGCATACCAGAAAATGGTAGGTGAAATGTGAAGAAATGTAATGGGAAGGGCAAGAGGTAATCCACAACAGCCAAATGTAATTCAACACCAAAGGCACCACAATAGTAGTTCCTGTAGTAAAACACATAAGATACCCTGTAGCTATGATCGTACATACACACCCTATGACATCATTGGTGTTCACAGCACAATAGTATAAAGTGTGAAAGCACCCTACACACACCTGTGTATTCCCAAACACTGCACCATAGGTGTAAACACATGTGGAACTTTTAAAATGTACATGTTGGGAGCTGCCATAGCTGTGATTCATCACCATGTGTTAGAGACTGACGGTGTTGTGGAGGATGATGCTGACAACCACCGCAGGCCCCAGAGGAGGAGAAGAGTGTTCAGACCAAAGGTAACCTACCAGGGGCTACATGATCTGGAGATAGTAGAGCGTTACAGGGTGGACAGGGACATCTTACAGCAAATAGTTGAGCTGTGCCGGCCATGCCTGAGAACCAGAAACAACAGTAGGGAACCCATCCCAGTGGACACGAAGGTATGCGTAAGCTTGCAAATACTAGCCACAGGTATCTTTCAAAGGCCAACTGGAGATATAATAAGAATCTCACAGGCATCAGCATCCAGGGTACTACACCAGTTCCTGGATGCCATGTTACCACATGCCAATGAGCATATATACTTCCCCTGAACTCAGGAGGAGTTGGCCAGCAATATGCGTCACTTCCACCATGTGACACACTACCCAGAGGTACTGGGTGCGATAGACTGCACTCACATACATATCAAGTCACCACCCGGTGAGCATGGTAAGCGCTACATAAACCGCAAGAGATTCCACTCCATCAACTGCCAGGTCATGTGCAATGACCAGGGCATTATCATGGATGTGTGTGCTGGCAGCCCTGGAAGCTACCATGACTCCCATATCTGGCATGCCTCACAGCTGTACCAGGTATTTGTCAAGGGGGACATCCCACATGGCCACCTTGTGGGGGATACTGGCTATGCACTGGAGCTGTGGATGATGGCTCCCATCAAAATTGCACACACAGCCATGCAAGAACACCATAATGAGGCACACGCACAAACCAGAATCATCATAGAGCGTGTGTTCGGGATGCTGAAATCATGGTTCCATTTCTTGGACACATCTGGTGGAGCCTTACAGAACTCTCCAGGCACGTGTGCCCACATCTTCATAGTATGTGCCATGCTACATAATATGATCCTGTGGAAACAGCTGCAGCAGGGACAAAATGGTGAAGGCCCTCATAGCCCACTGCAATTGCCAAGGCCATCACAGGCACAGAGGGATTCAGACCACAAACACCCTGTGCCAGCCCCAGTAGGCAGAAGGAAGCGTGCCCAATATGCCTACGCCTTGGCAAAGAGGGAACGTATAGCACATACTCTGACAGTGTAGACCCCTATGGACTGACACACCTCTCCACCTGCACACACAGTAAAATGAATGGTACACACACACAACCACCTGTAAATTGTAATGTATAGGTGGCCTACTGTGTGAATCCTACATAGACAGCCCTCAAACATTGTACACACAACAGCTACTGGAACAAGGAATGTCAACACCTGAACAGTACATGCGCCTATCAGCATATGTTGGTGCTGTGTGTATAGGTTCCTAGGTACATCGGTAGGTACACGCCCGATTGTCAGAGGCCATACACCAAATGAGGCAATCAGTGTCTGCTGTTGCCACAACATCGAGTAACCAACTGTCGCTCAGTGAAGCAGAGGCAATCACGGGATCACATGTGTGTAAGCACTGTTCTCCACACACTCTGCACGGATCCCCTGCTGTGTTAATGAGGGGCTCCACATAATGTAATCATGGATGTTGTGTCAAGGCATGGGGTGTATCCATGACAGGTATTCGTCAGTTCAGCATGCTCCACCTACGGTCGTTTGAAGGTGTAGCACATCATCGTGTGTAGCTCACTGTGATATACATACCCAATGCTGGAGCACATCCAGTAAACATCACATGGACATACCATTAATTGGACTCATCCATATGTAAACTAAATGAGTTACCCATGTGAGTGCAGTATGGTGTAACAGCCGTAGTATACTCCAAATACAAAACACCATAACACGTGTACAAATCCCAGATGGCCAAGTGGTAAATGCAGTGACCATCATGCATGTTCCCAGCCCCACGTCCTGCAAGGGATGTAACGTAATCCCGAAGGCATGAATAATGCATGTTGGATGCAGGTCATCAGATCATGTTTAACACACGTTAGTGGGAATATGCATTGCCCAGTGCTGGTAAGCATCATTTAAATATGACTATACGGATGTGCACGAAACAGGGCTAAGCTTCTCTGAATATCACGCAGATCACAGTCAATGATGTCCAGCACAGGTGAAACCAGCGTTATTCACCCCTGTACTAATAGCGCCTGCTTTGAAGGGTAAAACGACCACTGCCAGCAGTAGAACATGCAATCATGTATACAATCACCTAACACTATGGTAGCCAAGATGTACCTACGGCAGGTGTGTAATGTGACAGGTTCAGACACAAACGTGCAGAATCCAGGAAACAGTATACACCGACAAGTACACAATGAAAGGTGTATTTTGCCTGTCATTTTCTTTGTCAGATATATATATATATATATATATATATATATATATATATATATATATAAAATATATATAATACAGATAGAAAGGGTGATAAAGAGCTATATGTTGATATATACGGATTCACCAATATCTGCAAATATATAGATAGGTCAACGACATTCATAAAATCTTGGAGGTACAAATAAATAGGATACCGCCAACTATGGAATGTGTCACATACCAACATGCGTAACCTCGAGGCTGAAAGACTGAAAGAACACAGTACCGGAACACTAGAACCGCAAGTAATATTATCACGATATGAAGGGACATTTAGTTACCTCTGCCAGTGTTGCGGTCCACGTAGGTACTGTGTTCAACTGTGTTTGTGATTGCCGTAGTCTGTGTATGTGTGTGTTGAGGGTGCCGTGTGTGTTTCCATGTGACTGTAATGTGTGTGTGTGTGTCTGCATCATGTGTCTGTTAGTGCCAACTCAGAGGTAGATCATTATGGTAGGTGTGGTTATAGCTAGCCGTAGGCATACGGTTACCACCTGTCCCACATTAAGAGGGACAGCCCGTCCCTGGGCAGTTGTGTCCTGACATAAAACATTACAAAGGGCAACTGTCCGAGATTGTAGGACATTATTATGTCCCATATATTATGTAATAGTTGCATTAAATAGTTATGCCTGTATGTAAGAAACGTAAATGTTGCATGCAATATGATAAGTAGCCAAAGTCCTACAACGATAAGTATGCATTGAGGATAAAAGTATGTTCTATTGTTAGAAAAATATGTATTAATGTGTGTATTAGTAATATGCTTAGTGCATTCAGAGCTTAAAAGAGTTAACACATTTATTCTATTTCATACTGCATAAATCTGTACAAACTGCAGTTGCTTTCTGACCTTGTATTGTCAGCTAAATCTTGCTTGTGCCTTGGAAATTTACTGAGAAGCAGATGATTTCTGCTTGCATTAGGAAAATAATGAATAGAGCAATACTGCTTATATGAAACTCAGACAAGAAGTTCTGCTGTGCCATGAGAACATACACAGCTGTAGAAGCAATATAAAATTAGGACAAAGCCTGCTTGAAAATATGAACTGCAATCAGCATTTGCTTGTATCTGTATTAGAAAAGTACCTTGAAAAGTAACAGTGTACAATAGACGCTTGTAAACGGATTAATAGTCACCAAGGCCAGGTTGTTTTTCTAAAACGTTTCTCACAAATCTAGTCATGTCAGCAGAAAATCTGAAGTAACACCTGCTGTAGTACAATGCTTAAAGTTGTGTTTGATTACGTCAGCTTAGAAGGCCATGTCTTGTAAAACAGTATAAGAATGAACTTACTTCCTGTTAGCAGTTAGACAAATTCTTGTATTTGCATGTTTTTGTCTCCTTGCTGCAAGTAAATTAAAGTACCTTAACTGAACCTTACGTGTATTGGTCTTTGAAGTTTTTTCCTTTGACAGATTGATCCTTCGGACCGGAAACCTTCACTTCACCTCGGATCAGACAGGCCAGGTGGCTTGAAACCATACGGGGAAGAAACCACATCGGTTCTTCTTATTTGAAAAGTCCTCCGACTGAATTGTCGTACAAAAGAGGCCATCCACTTTCTGATCTGCAACTGAAGGACGGGTTTACTCGAACCAGGTGATCAATCATGAAGGCTCAGGTAAGGTGAATCTACCTTCTTTTTCTGTTTTAGATCAGGGACTAGATTTGTATTTATTCTGTTAGAGACTTTGTTTATAAGTCAGGGACAGAAAGATTACTGTCTTGTCATAGATCAGGGAAACAGAGCAGGTAGGCAGTCATTCTGAAGAGACTATAAAAATATCCGTGGTACCACGTAAAAATAAGGTGTTACATAATGATTAAAAGGGTAGAATAAAATGGGTAATAATTGTACAAAAAGGTCCCAAAATCCGCCGTTAACCGAAGACGCAAAATACATGCAGTCACAGCATGCTGATAATATTAAATATTACTCAAAATGGGTTAATAAATATGAATTTGATGGTAAACTAGAGAAATCCTTGCTTGTCAAACTTGTCAAACAGCTTAAAACTGATTCTAGAGGTCGGGTAAAGAAGCAACGTCAATTAGGAATTCCTCAGGCACACAGGTGGATTGAGGAAGTAAACTGAAGGGAACAAGAGTAATAATTCAAAAGCAATGTTTTTAGATGAAGAGGATAATAACTTAGTAATAACATCAGCCCCTCTGCCTCCCTTACCAGAATATGAGGCAAGTGAACAAGTTAGCCCACCCCTGCAATATCATCCTGCTATCACTGTAAGTAGAGACACTACAAATGCAACACAGTTTGTTACTGATCCCGTCGAAACCAGGTCTCGAACATGGGCAGGAAACTCAAAAGGGGACATTGAGTTATATCAAATGGGTAGAAATTCACGATATACGAGTGAAGAAGAAATATGCCCACTTATAGAAGTGCCTAATCCTCAGGCAGGGCAAGAAGGTCAGGACCAAACTATTCTAGTGTATAGACCCTGGAGTCCGGAAGACATCAGGAAAGCCACTGAGGGAATTCCCCATCCAAAAGTTAATTTTAGAAAGTTCTTAGAAGATTTGCAAGGAATGAGGCTGAGTTATAATTTAAACAGAGAAGAGGTAGAAAAAGTAGTCATACAAATTGTGGGACCAGATTGGCACATAATTAGTGGCGACTGGAATCCCCGTGATATTGGCTCAGGCCCCTCCCACATAGTAGCACAGAGTTAGACAACAGGGTGAAAGGTCTTACAGACCGAATCTCTGAGAAATGGAAGCCTAGGGCAGACTGGACTTGCATTAATCAATGCATCCAACAAGAAGGTGAGACTGTTGACAGATATTATGCCAGACTGTTAGAATGTTTTAATAACCACTGTGGAATGCAGGTTCCTGAAGACCAGGCACATGATTCCCCATATGAGCAGCAGTTAAAGAATGCATTTTTAAAAGGCAGTATTGCACCTATAAGCAGTTTTATTACAAAACTCATGGTAGATCATCATACAAGCAGGTTACAGTCATTGCATGAATATGCTAGGCATGCTGAAAGGCATTTTAATAGCAAAAAAAAAAAAGAAAGCCCAAGTATTTTCTGTAGAAGACGGAGCAGAGGTTTATGTAGTACAGTCCGGGAAAAAGGGCAAGAGAAATGCCCAGGGAAACAAACAATCTGATCAACGATCAGAGGACTTTGAAGGGCGAAAGAAAAGGGGTGAATGTGCGGTAAGAAAGGACACTTGGCAAGGGATTGCAAGAAAAACAAGAAGGCAACCACGGAAGATAAGGAGGGTGAAGACTGACTATATGGCAGTCAGGAATCACTAGAAGGGGATAGCAGAGAAAGGACACATGAGTATGTGATAGAGGGAGTAGAGAATGTGACAGAAGACATAGAGGAAGTGCAAGAAGTCATGGATAGTGAAGAAAATGAAATATTGGATTTGGCTTTATTGAGCTTAGAGCTCTATTTAGCAGACACAAAATCAGAAGTCACACTCCTGGTAGAAGGGAGGGAAGTCGCATTTTTATGTGACTCAGGGGCCTCACGGACCCTGATACATCCCTCCAAACTGCCAGAGAACTCAGAGTCACTTGATTACATATTAGTGAAAGCAGCTAATGGGCAGCTGTATCAGGAGCCCCTCTCCCATAATATTGTGATAACTGATCCTGTTTCAGGATTGACCCAGAAAAGCAAAATTGTTGTTTCTGCAAAATGCCCAGTAAACCTCTTGGGCAGAGACCTTATGCAGCTATTTAGTATAGCAGTAGTTCCAACCATGCAGGCTATGGAAGCACAGTGGCAAATTGATACCTTTGCAGTGCAATCGGAGGGTAAAACATATTATTGGTACAGCCAGGACTTGGTTATGACTGGTCCAGGGGCAGTGACTGAAGAGGTGATGAATGTAGCCATCAGCAAGTTCCCCTCCCTTGACATTGATAAACAGCATTTGTTGCACTGTACTCTGTATTATTGTAACACATCAGGACCTGATAAAGAATATGAGCAAGAATTGTTTAGAAATCATGCAAACAGATTAGTATTATGTAATCTGTACTGGGACACAGAAAGGAGCAGTGTAGCCAGCTGTTCATTGCCCCAGGAATTCTTTGCACTTCACAAATCTAATCGATCACTACATGTTAGCTTAACTAAGGACAAAAATATAAAATGGGTAGACTTAGGAGAAAAAGTCACGAGATGGGAGAAACAGACAGAGCTAGAACTATCAGAACAGGGAATACAAATGCAGAAGTTGAATTGGATAACTCAGACCTGCCCAGCTGTGCACTTGCAGTCTAGCAAGGACAGCTGATTAGCACTCCTATTGAAGGAGGAAGAGAATGCCTTACAGAATATACCAGAAACTCTCTGGTCAACAGGAAAATCAGATGTAGGACTTATTCGTACAGCAGGACCAGTTACTATTATGCCAAAGTCAGCATTTAGACCACAAAAGAGACAGTATCCCTTAAGGAAAGATGCAGAGGTAGGAATCAAACCTATTATAGCAGCTTTGCTTAAGGAAGGGGTGCTGGTGGAATCTCCTGATTCACCATGTAACACACCCTTATTTCTTGTTAAGAAAGCAAATGGGGAGTGGCGTATGGTCCACGATTTACAAGCTGTAAATGACGCAGTAATACCAAGGGCACCTACGGTGCCAGACCCACACACCCTGTTGAATGATTTAAAACCTCAACAGAAATATTTTTCTGTGGTAGACATCAGCAATGCATTCTTTTTGATACCAATACACCCTGACAGGCAGTATTGGTTTGCATTTACATTTCAGGGGAAAAGGTACACATATATGTGACTACCACAGGGGTATTGTGAAAGTCCAACAATATTCTCACAAGAAATGGCAAGCACATTGGCGGGATTTACCCCAACAAGAGGTAGTCAGATTTTGCTTTATGTTGATGATATTCTGCTGGCAGCCCCCACCCAGCAAGATTGTAAAGAAGATACCATAGCGCTATTACAAGTTTTAGCCACTGAAGGACATAAAGTAAACAAAAATAAACTGCAGCTTTGGAAAAAACAAGTTAAATGCCTAGGATATGTAATATCCAAGGAGGGTAGGACATTAGATGAGGACAGAAAAATAGCGATTTTGCAAGCATCAAAACCCACTAACAAGAAGGAAATGATGTACTTCCTGGGTACGACTAATTTTTGTCGGAGCTGGATTCCAAACTATGCCTTGGAATCTGCACCGTTGACTAACCTGATTTATAAAAAGCCTATGGCAGCACAGGATTTGTTACAATGGACACCAGAAGCAGAATCTGCTTTCTGCAAACTGAAACAGTTAATAGCGTCCTCATTAGCTTTGGGATTACCAAACTATCATAAATGTTTTTTCCAAACTGTAGATTGTAAGCAAGGTTATATGACATCAGTGTTAACACAGCAGCATGGGGACAAGCAATGCCCTATTGCTTATTATTCATCACAACTGGACCCAGTGGCATGGTTTTTACCTCACTGTGTACAAGCAGTAGTTGCAGCTGCAATAGCAGTACAGGCTTCGGCCTCAGTAGTGTTGTTCCACACTCTCACATTGAGAGTGCCTCATGCAGTCACAATTATTTTACTGCAAGAGAAGGTAACATATCTTTCCCCTGCTAGGCATCTTTCCTATATGACTATATTGTTGAGCCAACCTCACATGATAATTGAACGTTGTACAACTTTGAACCCTTCTACCTTGCTCCCAATCCCTGCAGATGGCACACCAAACAGCTGCCTGCAGGTGATTGAGCAAAAGACACTACCTAGAAAAGATCTTACGGATGTTCCCTTGGATGATGCTGAGGTGACATATTACGTGGATGGCTCATGCAAAAGGGGTACTGCAGGACAGAACCTAGTAGGATATGCAGTCGTTTCTGACACAGACATTATAGAAGCGAAATCTTTACCACACAGTTTATCTGCACAGGCAGCAGAATTGATTGCCTTAACACGGGCATGTACCTTAGCAAAGGGTCAATGTGTAAACATTTTTACTGACAGCCAGTATGCTTTTTCTACTGTACATGCTTTTGCGCAACAGTGGAAAAATCGAGGAATGGTAACATCTACTGGCAAACCGATTAATCATGCACAGTTTATTTTAGATCTTTTAGAATCTATTCAGTTACCTCAGAAAGTAGCTATTTGTAAATGCACAGCTCATACGAAGCAACAGGACAGGATTTCAAAAGGTAATGTGAGAGCTGATACAGCTGCAAAGCAGGCAGCTTCAGAAGCATTTCTTTTGAATGAGGAATTACAACCCTCTGAGATTTTAGACTTAGAAATGTTATAAACAATGCAGACACATTACGAAAATTGAAAAACAAAGATGGGTAAAACGAGGAGCAATTCTTGAAAAGGGGCTGTACATCTCTAAAGAAAGGAAACCGATATTGCCATCTAATTTGTTTAGATATGCAGCTTGGTTGAGCCATGGGCAGAGCCATGTCTCAACAGGGGGGATGGTACAGCTGGTGAACTGAGTGTTCACGACATATAGCTTCTCAAACTACTCTAAAAAATTCTGCGCGGTATGCCACGTTTGTAATAAACATCATGCACAAGGGGCGTTAAAGCCCAAGCAAGGGAGTTTCTCTACACCACCATATCCATTTCATACTATTTGTATGGATTTCATAGAGTTGAATAAATGTGAAAATAAGAAGTATTGTCTTGTCATTGTAGATATGTTTTCCAGATGGGTGGAAGCCTTTCCGACTAAAAATCCAGACGCTACAGCAGTGACCAAAGTCCTTGTAAAAGAAATCATCCCTAGATTCGGCATTCCGGAAAGGATCTACAGTGACAATGGCACGCACTTCGTGAATCAGACCATACAACAGCTAAGTAGATTTTTCGGTATTTCTTTAAAGAATCATTGTGCGTATCACCCACAATTAGCAGGGCTAGTAGAGAGGGGATGGGATTTTAAAGAGTAAGCTAAGAAAGTTAATATCAGAAACACAGAGAAACTGGGTGTACTGTCTGCCCCTGGCACTGTTGAGCATGAGAACTGTTCCAAATGCAAACGGATTGACTCCGTTTGAAAAGCTCTTTAGAAGGACTTACTATATACCTCAGTGGAAATCTCTCATGCTTGCAGACCAGGAAGCTGATAGTACATTAGCAGAGCATATGTGTAAGTTATTAAATTCTAAACATTTGCTGCAGTAAAATTCTGTTTCAGATAAAGAGCGAACCAGACCGTCAAAAGTGGCAGTGCCCGCTGGAGCGTGGATCTGGCCGAAGGTAGTCAAGAGAAAGAACTGGACATCTCCAAAGTGGGAAGGTCCATATCAAGTGCTTTTGTCAACACCCACTGCAGTCAAGATAGTGGAATGTGCCTCTTGGATCCACCTGACGCACTGTAAACTAGTTAAAAACTTTGAACTGAACAAAAATCTTGTTACATGCCAAGAGTAAAAATGATAGAGTCCAGAAGAAACAGGAATGCAGAACAACCCTTTCCTCAGAAGTATTGCATAATCATCCTGTTAACTGTATTTGTGACAATAATCTTTTTGCTGTGGCCTTTCCCTTTCCCAGCCACATAGAGTGAACTGAATAAATGCGAAGCGTTACTCATAAACTGGCATCCAAACTTTAACACTTACCAGGCAATTAAATATGTGTATGCTGAGACTTTCAGTGTTTCGAATTGCTGGATTTGCACAGCTTTGCCGACAGCATACGGGGGGGTTATTAATGACAACGGTCCCCCTAGGGGTCAATGAGACCTGGGAAAACTTGATTTATGATACCTCAACCATTACAGCACAAGATAAAATAGCATTGCACTTGTCTGTTCCACAAAAGGGAACTGTGTGTTTTTACAAAAATTATACTGTTCAGGTGGGTTGGAGCAATTGCAATGTGACTGTTCCTTATAGATGTTATACTAAAGGAAACAAAGTAGATCTTTATTGTAATACAAACTATGATTCATTTCTTGGATTGATGCATAAAACACTTGATGAAGTAAAACATAATTCTGTTCTTTATAAACAGCTGTCTATAATTAATAGAAAAATGTTTCATGCAGGGCGAGTGTATAGTCATAGCAAGGTTACTACTAAAGTAGGGGACTGTTATTTTGTGTGTGGCAGAAAGGCATACAAATGGTTACCTGAGAATTGGTCCAGCAGTTGTTTTTTGGGTTACCTTGTTCCGGCCATATGACAAACTGCAGTCTTGCCTCATAGGAAAATTTGAAATGTCCAAGAAGTTGTCAAGAAACCTGTAAATCCAGTGGGACAAATCGATGCGCGTTGGAAAAACCATCACTCTCTAGGTAAAGGACTGATACACATGGACTTGAGTGATAGCGTTATATCGTGGGCAGGCATATTACCAGCATATGGAGCAGTGAAATCGATTTGGGAGCTGTGAAAATTGTCAAAACTTCTCGAAGTAATGAGCAACACAACTTTTTCTGCTCTCGAATTGGTGACTGATGAACTGAATGCTATGAGAACTGTAGTGCTCCAAAACCACATGGCTCTCGACTTCACCCTAGTGGCAAGAGGTGGCACGTGCACTTTAATCCAAGAAGAATGCTGTTCATATATTCCTGACCATAAACATGAGATAGACAATCATCTTGAGGTAATTCAGCAAGTGTCGGCCATGACCAAACCAGGCCCAAACCCACTGACGGACTTTTTCCAGAAATGGTTTGGTGGGTGGGGTACCATCCTAATGAATATCCTGATTGCCATTTGTGTAGGTATGCTCCTACTGGGAGCATGTGTTTATTGTGGTATCCCCTACATGAAAAGGCTGATTAAAGACCTTATAGACATGTCGGTTTCTGAAACCTTATATCAAAGTACTGAGTTTGAAGAACTGTTAAAAGACTGAAAATGCTTTCATAAGTTTAAACCGAATGACTCTCTTAACTGCAAATCCTGAGTGGAAGAGGTTAGGAGAAGAAAACACACTGTTTATGTTTATTTTTAAAGTAGAATAAAAGTATTAATAGGGGGGAATGTTAGAAACATATGTATTAATGTGTGTATTAGTAATATGCTTAGTGCATTCAGAGCCTAAAAGAGTTAACACATTTATACTATTTCATACTGCATAAATCTGTACAAACTGCAGTTGCTATCTGACCTTGTATTGTCAGCTAAATCTTGCTTGTGCCTTGGAAATTTACTGAGAAGCAGATGATTTCTGCTTGCGTTAGGAAAATAATGAATAGAACAATACTGCTTATATGAAACTCAGACAAGAAGTTCCGCTGTGTCATGAGAACATACACAGCTGTAGAAGTAATAGATAATTAGGATAAAGCCTGCTTGAAAATATGAACTGCAATCAGCATTTGCTTGCATCTGTATTAGAAAAGTACCTTGAAAAGTAACAGTGTACAATAGAAGCTTGTAAATGGATTAATAGTCACCAAGGCCAGGTTGTTTTTCTAAAAAGTTTCTCACAAATCTAGTCATGTCAGCAGAAAATCTGAAGTAACACCTGCTGTAGTACAATGCTTAAAGTTGTGTTTGATTACATCAGCTTAGAAGGCCATGTCTTGTAAAACAGTATAAGAATGAACTTACTTCCTGTTAGCAGTTAGACGAATTCTTGTATTTGCATGTTTTTTTCTCCTTGCTGCAAGTAAATTAAAGTGCCTTAACTGAACCTTACGTATATTGGTCTTTGACGTTTTTTCCTTTGACAGCTATCCTGTGTACTGACCATGGGTATGTTTCGGCCTGTAAACGCCATCCTGCAAGTGTCCCACAATGGCCATTTGAAAAGGTGGAAACCCATGCCAAAGAGGTTCAGTTACCAACACAACTGCAATGACTGCAAATATCTGGGACAGAAATAGACGGGACAGCTGTCATTTAGTAACATTCCTTTACATATCGCTGTAATTCTGGAGGTATGGAAGTATCAACCTCACCTGCATACTATATAGAAACCAATTAACAATGGCCCAATGTATATGCCCGTAACAAAAGTCTACTAACTGATAGCTCTTTAATTAGGGAAGGAGCCCACACACATATATGGAATATGTAGAAATGCAAGCCCTACAAACCTGTATATGCTATGTACACCCACCTACATCCCCCACACATGAAACTATAGCAATACAGACTGTAATTACAGCACAAACATCCAGTCAGTCAATTACATCTGCAGAAGCATTAACATACCTTGTGAGAGACACATTTAAAGGTGCCATATGAAATCGTAGCTGTTGTATAATGGAACAAACGGCGATGTTACAGGTTTTGTTTGCAATAGTCCCTTATCAGATGGTTGGGATGACAGGTACACTCACATGTACAACCACATACTCTAGCCATCACACACAATCCACGGGGGAATGAATCCAAACTATCCATGTCTCTACACATAGCAGTTGCAATTACTCACAACAAAACACAATGCAGGCCGTCTCCCTGAAGGTAGGGCAAATGGGCAATGCCCAAGTAGAGAATTCAATTATACCCCACTGTTGCCGCGTAATTGGTGAATGGAGTAGCTGCACAGCTGATGTGCAAGTAATAGTAACTCAGGAACACCAATTGGCGGCAGGAAACCACATGTTACAGGTATCGACGTATATAAGGATGACTTGCCAGACATTCAAACAGTATGCTCATACCATAGAACTGTTTAAACAGTGTAAGAGAGATAGTCACGAAAGTCCGGAATGATAACAAGGTATGTAGAACACTCGGTATGTAAGTGTATGTATAGCCTGTTTTGTATTAATTATGCTAGTGTATGTATAGCCTGTTTTGTATTAGTTAAAAGTGTCCACAATGCATAAAGTGGGAAAAGGTATTATGTAGTGATGTTTTGCTGAGCATAGTAATGCTTGTAGAAATTGTGTGTCCTGTAGTGGGCCACAAGGTAAACATCACAGACACCACAAGGGATGCTACATGAGGGCTTTAAACAGAACAATTCCATACCACCCATCGTCAGTGGTAGGGTATGTCCAACAAGTACATGCCATAGCAGGGGATAGTATATGTCGATATACTGTCACAGTAGGCATGTGTATGGGCATATAATGACAATGACATGTCTAAGGTAGTCCCGCTGTGCAAGTATGCTTTGCATTATGGGATACTATGTAAAATATGTGCAATGTACAGTATTGTAGGTAGATATGTCAGATATTCTACACAGCATAACAGGCATATCATGCATACCAAAGGTATCGTCTATTGGCATGTACAATATACAATAACAGGATACATATGGCTTGTATTCACAGGACACTGTAATAGCATGATAGCTAATCTAAATGGAAGAGCTACTCAATTAACTATGCACAAAGGACATGTAATAGCTTCACAGGTTCATAGTGGGGTACTATGCAGTCTGGCAAGTCTATGTCTAAGCTCAACTACTGTGTTCACACCAGCAGCACCTCTCTAGGGTAGTGTCCTGTCTGTGAACAGCAGAGCCATGTGTTACCTGCACCTCTGCACAGTACAGCCACTGCAGTGATCCCTGGCGTACATGTGTCTCCCATCCACCAAGTGAGGTATCACATGAACAGTGCTACTGAGTGTCCCTGCGTGATGTACATAGGAATCATGTTCCAAAGCATGGTGAGTGTCTGGTTTGGGTATGTAACCCTCAAGCACATCCCACTCATCATTGCATGTGTGCACATATCCATGAGCATGCTGCTGACAGTGGCTTTTGCTTATGTCACTTATGTGGAGTATATCCATGAATATTGCTGTGGACATGGGCCCTGTCTGTTCAGCGGAGGTCACCCCTGAGTATGTAGTATGCAAATGTGTACAGACATGGTGTCAGTCATTCTGCCACATATGTCAACCGTCGGAGCTCAATAAACATCATGGCGTGTTAATGTTGCGGTATGTAAAGCTGTAGCTGTTGTGTAAGGTTCACCCTAAATGGAGTGTTGTACCCTTGAATGTGTGTATACGTCTGGAGTTCAGATGTACAATGGGTGCCTATGTTCCAGCTACAAACCCAGTACAGATAAGTGTGGCCACATAGAAGGATATCCATGCCACAGTGGCAATATGGTTATCAAAGGAGTGGGTGTGACATTCATCTGTACTACGATCACGTACAATGTGACATGTATGTAGGGGACTACCACCTATGTGATAGTCAGTGGGTGAATGGTGTAATGCAAAGGGGATGTTCATGCACCTTGTGTTATGCAGCTTGAGGCCATGATATTGATATCAGGTATCCGTCACAGTGACACACTTATGGAGGGAGTCAGTATCAGCTGGTGGATCAATCATGGCACTTTGTATGCAGTTGTCTGTAAAGCTAAACAGGGAAAATCCCTCTGTGCTAGCCTGTACCTCAGGGAAGCATATACCGAACATGAGGGGCCCTATGACTGAGGACTGTGGTACGTCAAGTGTAACTGAAATACAGTAGGTACTATGGTATGCTACTCTCATTGTGTGTGTCCTGTCCGTGAACCACTTTGCAAAACATCCTGAAACATAGGGGTCGATATGAAGGTGGATGGGTATGTTGTCAATACCAGAATTGAGAACGGTGCTGAAAGGCAATGAGAGGACAATGTAGGCTGTGTGGATCCCCTTACCATCATCAACTACCCTGGTAACTGTATCAAAGGAGTCCACCAGGTGTAGGAGCCATGCTTTGGCCCTAACAAGTCCAACCTGGGTGGCATCAAAGGACCAGAGCCCACCAATGTCTCTGTGAATGACTTCCATGATGATGTGCCCCATAGCCTTGCAGAACAGTCCAGTCAGGTGTATAGGGCAATAGTCCCCCTCGTGCATTGTGACGCCACCTGTGTGGAGTGAGATAACTATTGCTGTGTGCCATTCAGGGGCCACAATGTCTGATACAAGGCTATTACTGAATATGGTGGCCAAGTGGGGAGACATGTCATTCAGAGGTTTGTGTAAATCACAGCCTGGGATGTTGGACGGTCACATGGGGCCAGTGTTCCAGGCCATATAGAGTGCATGTTAGTACTGTGTAGGTGTGACCGCAGGGACACAGCAATGTTCCTGCATGGATTGTGGCCCTGTATGGAGTGAGAGGGTGCAATGTTAGCATTGAACCCATCCGCCAGCATGTTGCCAACATCACCTGGTTCTGTAATGTTCCTGAGTAACTGTTGTATGTCAGGGCAGATGTGAGTATTGCCATTGACTACTGACATACCTCCATAATGCCTTGTGGTACACCCTGGAATGTGTCACAGTAATGCTTACATAGCTAGTTTTGGAATATGTGATGAGGGATCCTGTAGCCCTACTGAGGCTGACCAGTGAGCTACCCCACCCATGGGATTGTACTCCACTTTGCAACAGCCTCCACCTGTTGTTGTAAATTATGCCCATGGAACTGGACCCCCAGAGTGGCATCTGTTATCTGCTGGGTACCATCATGGCTCTGTGTGGAATAGCATGATCCATGCAGTCATGTAAGTGCTAATAAAGTGCACAGGGGTATGTTTCAGCGTTTGTATGTGCATTGTCCATCTACACAGGTGTCATGATGTTAACTACTGCTTTCATAAGATGTCTGTAGTAGGCATTGTAGTGCTCTTGTACTGTGTATGCCATGAAGGGGTGTGGTGCCAGGATGTGGATAACAAGGGTGATTAGCATATGTTCGGAATCCACCAACGAGGGGATAACCCCAGGTGTGGAACACCAGTCACATGTTGGTAGTGTCCATGTCAAGGATATTGTTGGTCTTGGAGGTGGTGTGTATGGGTTGATCCAGCCAAGTGGAGGTTATGAATTCTGGACAGCATTGGCCTAATCTGTCAGTGCATGAGTGGCTATCCCAGTTAAGTGTGGGGTAGTGTCAGTCTCACATCAGTAGTACCTGTCTGAGCCCTACTGTCCAGTACACCAAGAAATGAGGTCTGGTAACCGTGAGGTATGTCGTTAAATCCGTAGCTTGTTACAATGTGTATAGCAGTTCTGGCCACAGTTAGTTGCACGTGGAGCACCTCTGATGCATTGTGCTAAGTAACTAGCCAGGATGTGTGTACAACATAGTGGAATATGGGAACACCTCAGCCATGGGTGTGCCGGTCCAGGTTACATGACTGAAAGGTATGGTATGTATATAACCTGTCATTGCAGGTGTGCTCTGCAGAGCCTAGAGGCAGGTCCCAGTCACTGCAGAGATATTGAAGTCATCCATTATAAGGAGTGCCTTGCCTGCGTGCGTCAGAGATGAAGATGTCAAGCACTGCGTCACATGACCCCATGTTTTGCTTGCCTGTTCCCGTTCTGGTGGTGAATGTTATTGGAAACTGTGCAAGACAGGCGGTATAGAAGCAGCAAAAGCCTTACATGTTATCTGTACTCCCAGGGATGACAGGTGCAGGTCATCTGTGAAAAAGCATCGTGTTTTGTTGACCATGTCAGTCAAAGCGGACAGATACCAGATGCCTGTGGAATGACAGCAGAAGCATAGGCAACTGTTGAAGTGACACAGTCAGTCATTGTACAGTGGTAACAGGTCCAAATGAATGCATAATGCTCCCCAGGGCTTGGCCCATACCTTCAGGACTACAAGACCAGTGAGCTATTGCATGTCCCTGCACACGTAGTCTGTGAAGTTGCATCTCAGGGAAGTCACACTAACATGGAGAATGACAGTCAAATTGTACCTGGTGAGGTGTGGCATGGGTGCATAGGTTATGTTGCAGAACCAGTTACCCGACAGCAAGATGTAAGCGACTATCGCCTTGTGTAGCCTGCTGAGTGGAACATCAGTGTGACCACCTACAGAGTCACCTATGACAGGTGTGTTGTGTATGTTATAACATCCTATTGGCTGTATGTGATGGGCACACATGAGTCTGTGGGCTATAAGTTATTGTTGTTGTGTTTGGTGATGGGGGCTGCCTTTGGTACCTACACAGATTATGGAGAGGTACTGAACAAGTTGTACTCATATGTGTGGCCTGTGGTGGTGGAGATCTTGTGAGACTATGTGATGAATGGGGTGGGTTGCGAATGTTACACATCCCCACATGATTGTCAGGTTCAGTCAGGGTTGATGACAGCATCACCCCCAGCAGGACTGCATATGTGCATCTCCCACAGGCTGTAGTGTCATAGGTTGGGAGGTGAGCATTGACTGTGTACATGAGACAATTGCTCTATTGCCACATATACGACATATTCATCATATAGGCAGGCAATAGCACTGGTACGTGACAGTTGAACATGCCTGTATATACAACCATGTCTCACAAGATATGTGAGTTACATGTGTACAACAGCTGTTGTATTGTAAGCAAGCTGGAAATGTAAGGACAGACTGTGTACTTGTGAGAAATGGTGTTGAATGGGTGCTATATTAATCAGTAGCTCATGAAGTGCTCACAAGTTCTCAACAAGTGCTGAGCATCAAAATACAATACAGATAGGGTGTTGGATAATATCAAACCACATGTGGTGACGACAGTCATAATTGGTGGCACCGCACTATTACCCTGCTGAGTATGGTATGCAAGTCCATGAACCATTATCAATGTAGATGTTAGCAGTACAGATGTACATGACAGTACGGATGTTTGACTACATATACCTTTGTATTTCACAGGAGTGTTCTACCAGTGGCCTGTTGACAGAATCAATACTACAAATGGTGCCAGAGTGACATGTGCATATCACACCAGTGCCAGCTACAGTAAAACAGGGTTAATGTGTTGTACTCCACCCTCATTGTAGCCCATACCACACAGACAAATGTGAGACATCTGTGTATGTAAGGATGTGAATGGCCATGACCTATGAGCAATAGCTGTCTCAGTGTTGTGAACAACATACAGAATGGACTTTGTGGGTGAGGTGTGTGACATATGTGCACATTCTGACAGATGATATCAGCATTGCCACCGCTAGGTGAATATCCCTGTGCCCATTAACTACCACCTAGGCTGCGGTCAACATTATGGACACTGTGTAAGGGATGGTGCTGTGCAGTTCACCTCCCTGAGTTGGTGATGTCTCCAGGCCCCTTAGGTAGTTATACATGGTACCCATGTCATGACAGGGTGCCATCCATGAGCATGGAGATCATTGGACAGGCATACACAGCACTCGGGTGACCAATATTGGATCACATATCACCTTTAAGGGGAATTGGCCATGCGTGGATGGGCGATACCAGCCTTCACAATCCTCACCTCCACTATGCAGCATGCTGTCTACCTTGCATAAAGACATGTGCTACATTATGATGTTGAACATGCCACATGTCCATATCCTGATCTGAAAGACATACGTCATGGACAGCCACCATCCTACTACTAGGATCGCCACATGCTGGACAGATCCCTGTGCCATACATGTGACATACTCCCACCATACCATGCAACCCTGTCCATCAAAGCTGCACATGTCATCTCTGTTATACATGGTGTGATGACCGCACGGTAGATGTGGTATCAACTGTCTGGATCAGTAATGTGGCACTGATGTACCTCGCGGTGGCAAAATGGCTGTCAGATACAGCTAAGAAACCTTGCCCGTACATGCTATAGTTGATAACCATCCCTGCGAATGACGTCCAACTAGCCATTGTCCCATGTCTATCACATGTGCAACACAGGCGATCCGTGGCAGGATGTTGAACAGCTGTACAGTGCCGTGTAGATGTATATGGCAAAACACATGCATGTAAAAGTTTCCATGCGTATGTGTGCATTGTCACTGCTCAAGTCCATTAAGGCAGTGTATGTGTTGATATGTGACATATACACAGCATCAAGGTCAATAGCATTACCGTGGATACATCCAGGCATGTGCTGATAGGTAAGAACACCAGTGCAGGCAAACAGACATGCCCACATCAAGACAGCATTCACATGGAGTATGAACAATGTAATGAAGTGACACACATATATGGTGATGATATCCAATGCATAACGGGTGTTACATGTGTGTGACACAAACATGTCAGTCATGTCAGTGTCATGATGATCTGCAAATATAACTGTGCAGATGTACTAGATTTACTAGAAATGTATGTGCAGCAGTATCTCTGTACATCTTTGATACTGTGACCTGTCACCATCATTATGTCTTACAGATAATGTCTCATACACGCCTGCCAGCGTACAGCCGCCAGGAGGATGATGTCCTCATCCCGTGCCTCTATGAGAACTATGAGGTGTTGTTCAGCCATGTGCCACAGCATGCCCAGCAGCGTGACGACCTGTGGCAGGATCTTCGCAGGAGGGTGAATGATGTGGGTGGCCATAACCGCACCTACCAGCAGGTGTGCAGACACTGCATGGACTTGATATGACATGCAAAACAGCGTGCCACTGCAGTCACCAGGGAACAAGGTGGAACAGGTGGTGGGCCACCAACCCAGCCCCCACTCACACACACCGAGGAGCTACTGGCCAGTCTGGGGACACCCTCAGAACAGCATCCACAAACACTAGCTGCCATTGTGGAGGTGGGTGTCTCCCAACCAATGAGCCTGGAGTTGCTTGGTAAGTCAGTACTGCACATATGACTAGTATATCCCATTTAGTTGCATATGTCACTGTACATTATGTAATGTAACATCATATGCAAGGTATGTTGACACACATGCTGCATACTACAGTATGCTACCCTGTGTATGCACAGATGTGCATACTATATGTTATTGTACAGGCAAATGTGTTAACATGCACAGTGCACCCTGTGGTTGTCATACAGTCATGGATAATGTTCAAACTGCTGTCACCCCTATACAATTACCTCTGGCGTGCCGCACAGACATGAGTCCGTTGCAGGTGAGACTGTCATCAGTATCAGGCATGTTAAAGCATAGATCTATTCACCATGTGGCCAGTTAACACTTGTACACTTGATGTTCGATCCAGTCACGGTATACAGGTCGCATCACCCATCATTCACACTGGCTACCCATGTGTAATATATACAAATGAAATGATACACCGACATGAAACCACAGTATTTGTCATTGCTACATGTGTGGACATATGTACTATACATTGGAACAACACGTGTGGTACGCACAGTACCACATAGTGAGCTGTGATATGGGCAGCCCACAGGAGTCACCATTGTGTTATATGCCCCTGCAATGGGTGCACACATTGTGATGTGCCATCTGACATGTCCCAGACACGTAGTTTTCTGGCTGCAATATTGTCACACTATCCCATAACCCATACCCCACATACCAAACATACAACCTGTTGTCTGCATAGCCCTGTGGATGGTGACATATCTGACATCTATGGGTGTATGTCATATGGGACAACACAGACATGTGAGATAGATGGCCATCACACACATTTGGCCAATACATGTGCACACATGGCCATGGGGGATGGCCAGAGACACGTAGCCACACAGTAGATGTGATGTGTATACACCCTGTTGCACATTGTCCACACATGGTCCAATTATAGCCTTAGTTGACTGATTATACAGTTGATGTGGTACACTGGACATCCTAAAAGTCTGTGCACAGCTAGTGGAGGTGTCAATAAAGTCTACCATATAAGATGTGTTGAACATCACGACTGTGTCATAGCATGACAGTAGTCACCTGTACAGCTTCCACAGACATTGACACCACATCAGGCCACAGATACTGTACATTTCCCTTGCTGCTGTAGGACATCACCGTTAGCTGTGCACCTCGTGTGTGTGGTACATCAATGTCATGTGGGACATGGTGAATTGACAAGTCTGCTATGTGTGGACATGGTTGCCAGGCAGCTAAGACTCTGTAGTAGTTGTGCAGGGGTGTCATCTGTAGGTCCTCCAGTGACCTGTCACATGACACAGCATGGTTTGGTGTGTATACACCTCAGCATCATGGGTCACAATCCACAGTTATGTCATGGGTATGCATGCAGTTATGGCTATGCAATGTGTACATATTATACACTGTATAGCAATATAAACACCTCATGATGCCATGCAATGGCACAGTGTCTGTACTTCACACTGTATAGCAATGTAGATGGCTCACACTACCCTTCCATGCTCATGCACATTTGCTAAACATGCATTCTATCTGTAAGGCATACAGACAACACTGCAATGTGATGCCCATTACCACACTGTACATGTGTCAGGACACCACTGTGTCAGACATGTATGCATGTTAATGCACACATCAGCAGATTACATGTCAAGGTCACGTCAGCCATGTGTACTGTTATCCTGTTCTGGTCCACATGGTGTATCATGGGGATGCATGCATACTACCATGATTGTGTGAACTGCATGGCTACTGATATGACACTAGCTTGCTGTAGTGTGCACCGCAGGGAGGTATGCTAACTAACACTATTAATGTCTGAGCTGCATGCTGTCTGCTGTATCACATGCATGCTGCATGCCATCTGTCAAATCACATGCATGGTGTGTCTGTGTGTGTCTGTGTGTGTCTGTGTGTCTGTGTGAGTCTGTGTGAGTTTGTGTCTGTGTGAGTCTGTGTCTGTGTGAGTCTGTATGTGAGTGTGTGTGTGTGTGTGTGTGTGTGTGTGTGTGGGTGTCTGTGTGTGTGTGTGTGTGTGTGTGTGTGTGTGTGTGTGTGTGTGTGTGTGTGTGTGTGTGTGTGTGTGTGTGTGTGTGTGTGTGTGTGTGTGAGTGTGTGTGTCTGTGTTAGTGTGTGTTTCTATTGTAATTTAGAGTCTTTCTTTGCATTCACATGTGATGTAGGTGGGTTACCCTCCTGCGGTCTCTCTGATGTAAGTGTCCCCACAGATACTAGCAGTGATGAACATATGCATGAGGTACAGGCAGGGTTGTCAGGAGCTGAATCTGTGCCAATGGTTGCCATCCCAGCTATGTCCCCCTCTTCCCTGCACACAGTTCTGCTGCCAACACATACCGCATCACCAGTGGCCATAGAGGAAGGACAGTCAGCGTCTGTTAGCATGGAACAGGAATGTGTGGTGGCTACAGAAGGTGTGTCTCCACACCATGGTGTCAGTGTAATGACTTCAGATGTACCACACAGGCATGTGGCCGGTGCTGCTCATAGGAGGACCTCTGGCAGACATGCACCTGCAGGACAGAGTGCAGCAGCTGGTATCACCAGACACATGTTCCAGACTGTAATGGTGGCACAGGCATGTGCTGAATAGCAGAACAGAGAAGGGCAGAGGCTGCAGAGGGCTGCTATCCATACCCTAAACAACAACATCCAGGCATTGGCAAATGCTCAACAGCAGATTGCTGATGTTCTGGACAGGCAATTGGGTGACATGGTTGGAATCCTTGACCGTGGCATGGCAATCCACGAGCTGTCTGTGCTGGAAAATCTGGTAGGAGTGAGGCATAGGCGATGTGGACGTAGGCTAGCTACACCACCTAGTGCAGGTCAACGTGAGCGTGCCACCTCACATGCCCACTCCCATAGTGCCGGTAACAGTAGCAGTGCAGCTGGTGCTGCACTATCCACACCAGGACACAGGAGGCCACGTGGACGTGGCCCTGGACGTTCCCAGTGGGGACACGGTTCCAGTGGACATGTGTCGTCGGACAGTAGCCAATATGTACCTCTGCCTGGTAGTGCCCGTGCAACCCCTGGCAGGCACAGGTCACATGGCCGTGGCTGGACACAGTGAGCTGTACAACCTGGTCTGTACAATCTGGAGCTGTCAATAATACCCCTGTGTAGGCCTCACAAAAGGCAAAACTGTGTGCACACATACACGCACACAGCAAACACATCTTTAGGGCACCACAGCACCCACATGCATACTGAACAGACATATCCAATCATATCACGGCCCTTACCCACACACATGATGTCATCCATTGGTGCAGCCTATGCCCCTGGCAAACATTATCACCCTGTGCATATGATGAAGCCTGTGCCGCATCCCTGTCATCCACACCATCAGTGCAGGGACATGCTCAAATGGTCTGATGCACAGGGTGAACAGAATAGTGAGAGAAGTGTATATTACATTAGTTGTGTAAGAATAGTGAGAGAAGTGTATATTACATTACTTGTGTAAGAATAGTGAGAGAAGTGTATATTACATTAGTTGTGTACTGTTGACACGCACCAGACATACCATGTAGTGCAGGTTTAGCATGCATTGTTATATGTTCACAGTATGTGTCTCGGTAACAACAGTAACAGCATGTTGGTAATGATGCCCTGGTTCCCTCCTTATGGTCTACTTGCATGTGCCAACAGGTAGCAGTGTTTGCAGTCTCCCATGTGTAACTGTAGTGTACTCACAGGCATGTATGGCAATATCAGCATGCTATACGTAGCCTCAACCTGACTGTTGGAAAGGCTAACATACCACAGATGTCCACACATATACTGATCCAGAAGCATGTGGGCAGTTTAGTGGGCTACAGTGGCTAAAGACGTGACATCCATACCAGGTCACATCACAGGTATGTTGACATGGTGCAGGGATTGTACACAGCGGTCTGGCCGATGATAACGTTAGAGGCCACTTGATAGCATGAGGCCTCACTGTGTAGCAGTAATACCCTGTCACATTATAGGAACATGCCCACACTCATGGGGTCAACAACACTATAACGCACACCCCATAGAGTTGAGGTGAGGACCCCTGCCTATGTGGTCATCACCCTCACAGTACTGTGCACCCACACAATGTGACACAGAGAGAGAACATGTACAGGTAGCCAGTATGGCTGAGACCGATGGCATCAACAGGGTAGTAGACTGCATCACCATAAGGGGTTAGGGATCCTATGTGTTCTGTATGGTAGCATACACTCTCACTCCATGCACCAGACAGCCATACATACATACATACACACACACACACACACACACACACACACACACACACACACACACACACACACACACACACACACACACACTGTGGAGACCACAAATGTCATTCACATATGGATAGCTGATATGTGTTTGATACACACACCACCCCTGCCTACGTCATGCTTTCCACACTGCAGTATGTACAGATCTCTACAACAGTGTACAGGGGTGTGTAACAATTGGGATGTATTCCCCACCATATGTGGCATATATGGTCACACAAGCAAACACCCATGGCAGTACTGTGAATGATACACCTGCTAAATGATGATACATCTGACAGACATGCAGCAGTATTGACCGCATTATGTGTACCAACGCTACATCCGGCAATTGTGCTACTATATGCACACGGGAGGATGTAAGTGTTACAGGTATCAAGTGACTTACAGTCAGTAACACCTGACTGCTGTGTAGGTTTTATGTCTTCACCGTCAAGTAACAGTAACATAGCGTACTGTTAGCACATGTAATGGTAGGATGGAGTGTGACACACCTGTGAGCCATCCCCGGCAAACATCCATCTGCACAGGTGGATCACCACTTTATGTACATGCATCCATCCATACCTGATGTACATCCTACCATACTGTCAGTATGTCACCATATATAGGTGTCAATGATGGGGCTGCATTGCAACTGCATGTTGTAGTTGGGCACAGATGAGTTACATACATCAGCTACTGTACATGCATGGTAGCTGCATGCACACTACAAATTGTACATATGTGTGTTGGTCCTACATGCCTGTCATGTAGCCATGTTTGTATGCATTGCAATTGGTGGACATGCGTGATGACATCCATAACACATGGATTGTTGTATGATATGATGGGTGTCATGGGTAACTAGTACAGAGGGAATGTGTTCTTGGTCAACATTGCTACCTCATGTACTGTTAGTATTCAACAGCCATGGACCCATCTTCCATTTGCATGCGTGTGATTGCTGTAGCCACTTGTCTGCATGGAGGACAGCAAAAGCTATGCTATGTACATATGTGCTGTATGTGTGGTCCATGCACATATCCACTGCGATTACATGTATGTCATATCCAAACATGTGTGTTCTTTGGTGTACAGTGACAGTCATCTGTCACAGCTATGTAAGACCCAGGGCCCCTGGTATGTGTAGAGCTGACCTGGTTATGTACAGTGGTATCATTGCAATGCATAACACATGATGGAACCCTGTTGGTACATGTGTAGTCTGCACAGTTGCTGTAGACCTATGTACTGTCCACTGGTCATGAGTCACATGGTGTTGTAATGTATGGCTGTGTATTGCTGGTCCAACGACATGGTGATGTCTGAGGGCTACATTGTAGACTGCGGTGTGTACTTCTGTGATCTGTACCTGAGACATCTGTGATGGCTCCTGAGTGTGTACTGGTCAGTACATGTGAGTGGCCTTCATGTATGTGTGGACAGTAACACCATACTGTGCCCTTCCATGTTTAGAATCCATGTGCATGCAAGACGACCCTTTACAACTGCTAAGTGTGTGAGTATGCCCAGTAAGCCATTGTGTAGATGGACACACAGTACATTCCAAACTGCGCCCTTCCGTGTTTAGAATCCATGTGCATGCAAGACGGCCCTTTGCAACTGCTAAGTGTGTGAGCATGCCCAGTACGCCGGTGTGTAGATGGACAAACAGTACATTCCAAACTGCGCCCTTCCATGTTTAGAATTCGTGTGCATGCAAGACAGCCCTTTGCAACTGCTAAATGTGTGAGCATGCCCAGTATGCTGTTGTGTAGATGGACACACAGTACATTCCAAACTGTGCCCTTCTGTGTTTAGAATCTGTGTGCATGCAAGACGGCCCTTTGCAACTGCTAAGTGTGTGAGCATACCCAGTACGCCGTTGTGTAGATGGACACACAGTACATTCCAAACTGCGCCCTTCTGTGTTTAGAATCCGTGTGCACACAAGATGGCCCTTTGCAACTGCTAAGTGTGTGAGCATGCCCAGTATGCCATTGTGTAGATGGACACACAGTACATTCCAAACTGCGCCCTTCCGTGTTTAGCATGCGTGTGCATGCAAGACGGCCCTTTGCAACTGCTAAGTGTGTGAGCATGCCCAGTACGCCGTTGTGTAGATGGACACACAGTACATTCCAAATGGACGTGTGATACTAAACATGTGGGCATGCCCAGTGACACCTTGTGTCGGTGATGTGCCTCTGTGTATGGGCATGGCCATTGACATCCGGTATAGCGATGGTGGTCATCCAGGCAACAGATGCCCATTTTCAATGTCATGATGGATGCCTACATTGAACACACTGGTTGACTGCCTTGAAGGGTGTACTGTCTGTGGCGCGTCCCGTATCTATGTAGTGTTGTTGTAGTGCTCCGTAGATATTTAGTTGCCCTGATCACACCACTGCCGTGTGTTTGTCTACATCTACCTTGGGACAGTAATATGCTTTCAGACTGCTCAATCTCTATACATTCCATATCGGCATCCTTGCCTTTGCGGATGATGTCATCCACCTAGAAGTATGCCTCAGGGAGTGCTGTGTTCAGTAATCTCGGTAGCACTTTCTGTAACTGCGTAATGCTGTCGTGTGATAAGGTAGTTAGGTGTATGTTCGACTCCCAGCCCTGCCGTGTGTGTGTGTGTGTGTGTGTGTGTTACCAGCTGCCTGGGGACACAGTAATGCTTTTAGACGCCTCACACCACATACATTCCCTATAGGCGTCTTTGCCTTTACGGATGATGTCATCCACCTAGAAGTATGCCTCTGGGAGTGCTGTGTTCAGTAATCTTGGTAGCGCGTTCTGCAACTGAGTAATGCTGTAGTGTGATAAAGTAGTTAGGTGTATGTTTGACTCCCAGCCCTGCCAAGTGTGTGCCTCTGTGTGTGCGTGTGTGTGTTTCCAGCTGCATGGGGACACAGTAATGCTTTTAGATGCCTCACACCACATACATTCCCTATCGGCATCTTTGCCTTTGCGGATGATGTCATCCACCTAGAAGTATGCCTCTGGGAGTGCTGTGTTCAGTAATTTCAGTAGCGCATTCTGTAACTGCGTAATGCTGTAGTGTGATAAGGTAGTTAGGTGTATGTTCAACTCCCAGCCCTGCCAAGTGTGTGTGTGTGTGTGTGTGTGTGTGTGTGTGTGTGTGTGTGTGTGTTTGTGTTTCCAGCTGCCTGGGGACACAATAATGCTTTTGGATGGCTCCCACCACATACATTCCCTATCGGTGACTTTGCCTTTGCGGATGATGTCACTCACCTAGAAGTATGCCTCTGGGAGTGCTGTGTTCAGTAATCTCGGTAGCGCGTTCTGTAACTGCGTAATGCTGTAGTGTGATAAGGTAGTTAGGTGTATGTTCGACTCCCAGCCCTGCCAAGTGTCTGCCTCTGTGTGTGTGTTTCCAGCTGCCTGGGGACAGAGTAATGCTTTTAGACAGCTCACACCACATACATTCCCTATCGGCGTCTTTGCCTTTGCGGATGATGTCATCCGCCTAGAAGTATGCCTGTGGGAGTGTAGTGATGCCGGAACTCGGTAGCACATTCTGTTACTGCATAATGCTGTAATGTGGTAGACTAGACAGGTAGATGCTCAATTCCAGGGCATGGCAGGTGTGTGTTTGGCAGTTATAGCATATGTGTTGGTATCTGTGGGTGGCTAGCTGCAGGATGTGTCCAGTTTGTTTTGTTGCTGACCTATTTAGTGTCCACAGCCCGCATATTCTGCCAAGACACTGAGTTGTCAACACATACAGTCACCAATAGGTCTGGTGAGTAACTGTCAGCAGCCCTACTCTTACCCTTACTACAGTCTGACCCGTTTGACGCAACATAACACATGTGCCTTGATATTAACAACACTACATGATGCAGGTGGCACATGTAGTTTCCTTTCCATTCCTATCTAATGCATTGCTGTCATGTGATTCACTGCTGGGATATAAATGCCATATGTACATATGTGTTTACATGTATATGTGTGTATGTATATATACATATATATATGTCTACAAATAATATATGTGATATATGTAGATGTAGAGGTGGACACAGATGTGAACATATGCCTGGGGACATCAGCACTATTGACTATTTGTGCTGGCTGATCTGTACGTGATAACCTGGGATCTATGTATATCTGCCTTGGTGTGGTGTTAATGCACATTGTCTGTGATGTGCAGGGCCGTGGGTTGTAGTTGTGTAGACACCAGTTATTTTGTTGCTGGGAGGACCATGGGACATCGAATATGGTGATGGTAAGGCACCTGGTGCCAGTTGTGTGTGGATCTGAGTGACACTGAGCAGTGGTTAATATGTTGGATGCTCGGTATGGGTCATATAACTATTCATTAGAAGACTATACTATGCAGATCAGGTTGACTATGGTGTATCACATTTATCACCAGGGTGTGCTGTTGGTCCCTTGAGTGTATGTGTGTAGTCAGCCAGGTGCAGGTCTCGCATATAGTTGCCAGCATGGGAGGGGGGTCAGGCATACTGTATGCACATTGCAGAACTGTGCCTCAGGACTGCTCCTGCCTTAGCAAACCTAAGCTAGGGCTGTGTCTATACCTGCCTGGTGACATTGGGAGGGATGACAGCATTGGTGGGGTAGTCAGGGTGTACAGGATGCACAAACAGGTGTTGATCAGCACAATCATCTGATGACATTGCCAGCTCGCACATGAACAGTACATTAATGAGAGCAAGCAGCATACACACATGTTTCGTCCATACTCTACACCACCGGTGTATACCTGCAGGGACATTTCACGCCACAGTCCAACCAAATGACACGGGATGCAGCAGGTAACATATACCAACATGTGCGGGAGGCTGGGGCAGTGCGGATGTGTATGCTGCCGAACAACCCTTAGTGGGGTGACATAAGACTTTATAGACTGAGGGTGACTTACCAGGGTCTACATGGGCTGGGGATGTTGGAGCACTATGGGGTGGACAGAGACCTCCTACAGCAGCTTGTTGACCTGTGCCTAACTCATCAAACAGGCCGAGGGGAACGCATCACAGTGGATACCATGGGATGTGTTGGCCTAGGTGTACTAGCCACAGGTACCTCACACAGCACAACTGAGGATATCATGGGTATCTCACAGGCATCTGCATCCAGAGTATTGCACCAGTTCACAGATGCCATGTCAACACATGCTAGTGAGCGCATACAGGTCCTCCACACACGTGATTAGTGGACCAGCAATATGAATCTGTTCAACCACATGGATGAGTACCCTGGGGTACTGGGTGCTATAGCCTGCACACGTAGCACCACCCGGGGAGCAGGGTAGGGCCTACAGTCAGTGCAGGGGCATACCCTCCAACAGATAGGCCCTATGCGATGGCCAGGGCATGAGATTGAATGTGTGTGCTGTCTGCCCTGGAAGCTGTGATGTGTCCGATATATGGCGTCTGACACAGCTGTAGCACACCAATGCATATGTGGATATCCCCTACAGTCTCCTAGTGGGGGATGCTAGGTAAACACTGGTGTAGTGGCTTATAACACCCATCAGCAATGCACACACACCTGAACACTTACACCATACTGAGGCGGATGCACAGGCAAGACATATACATGTGCATGAGTTTGGGATGCTCCGTTCACAGTTCTGGTATCTGGACACATCTGTTGGGGCTCTGCAGTATTCACAAGCTACATGCATACATATTGTTATGTTATTTGCTATGCTACACAATGTTATCCTGCAGTAACAGTTGCAGCAGGAACAGCATGGGGCAGGGCCACACAGCCCAACACCACTACCAAGGCCTGTACAGGCACAGTGTGACTTGGTGAAAGAACTACCTGAGTAGGGCAAAGTCAGCGACAGACCGTGCACAGTGTGACCTGCCCTTGGCAAAGAGGCAACACAAGGCATATGCACTAACACAGTAGGTACCCACGGATTTCCCCTCTCTGACCAGCACACAGTACAATGGATGCCGAACATGACAGTACCTGTGCTCGGCCATGTATGGGAGGTGTACTGTGTGCATCCGACATAGGCAGCACTCCAGCACTGTCCTCCAGTCTGTAACACAACCAGGGTATGTCTATTGACCTAACAAGTGGCAGTTGTATTAGAATGTGTACTTACCCATTGCTCTGGTATGTATGTGAGCATATAAGTGACTATGGTGGCCAAATGTTAGGGCAGCAGACAGTACACATCCATAGTGGCACCATGACCTCTGTAGCACATACGGGGTCACAATGGTAGGCTGTAGTGCACAGGGTGTCCTAACCCACTGCAGATTATGGGCTGACCATCATGTGTGTCCATACAGCCCACACACGTTCCATGCAGCTGGACAGATGTGGACCAATACAGACAAATGATATACGATGGCCTATGGATATGCCCAATGACTGACCCCGACCCCCTATAACACACACAGATGACAGCAGGCCAGGCTGTTTGATGTAGGATGTGTAATAGGACGTCCAACACCACTGTGCTGGTAATTAATGCTGGGAACTGACATACCCTGGTATCCCTCCAACCAGCAATTTAGGTAGGTCCACACACTGACATGGAGTACCCAGCAGACCAGTACAGTAGTGGCAGATGTGTACAACTGTTGGCTGTGCCCCCATCACACCTACACATGTGAGAGTCATGTGCACCACCCATGGTGCTGTGTAGGACTGTGGTTGTGGTTGCATGTCCCCCCACGCTATACAGACATGTAGCAACTGTCAATGCCACATGACCATTAGCTACCCTGCAGACACAGCATGTCACCTGTCTGTGTAGAACAGAGGGGTCAGCAACACAGTACTAACTATCTGGACATGTGACACATGCAATACAGTTGACCATACTTTGCATGCTCACACACATGACGATATTGTCAGTCTACAACATGCGTAACAGTCATACTGGGCATGCTCACACACTGAAACACAGGATGGCCAGGCATGCACACACCAGTTGTCCAGACATATCTGCCAGTACATTGCTATACTGTTGGATGTCTGTGCTGTATGGTGTTTGCGGTCTATTGTCTGTACATATGCCATGGTCTATTGTTAATTCACATGAGCTATGTGCGCAGGGTACTTCTACCATCACGTGTATAGGGCGGTTCTTTGTCTGTGGACAGGCCGACACCTTTGGATACAAACCGGGTAAGGCACAGTCCAGCAGGTGGGAGCTGTTGTGCGTGGGTTTGCACAGTGTTAAGCACTGCTGACCTCTGGTCACAGCACCTTATACATGTTTACACTCCACATTTCTTTGACAGGGCACTACTCACATACTGGTAGACAAACACGCTTACAGCCACTCGCTCTCCGACATTTCCACTTACATTTGTCACTCACGTTGGCTGTGTGTGATCCCTTGTGATGCGTATTACATCAGACTACATGACTACATTATCGGGTATGTGTAACCATTTTGCAACGGCAGCTGTTCGACTGTACGGACTCAGCGGCCTGTCCAGTGACGTACTCATATTATATGCGAGTTCCTCATACGTTCTGCTCCCATCTGCCTGATACATGGGAACCGATACTCTGCAATGCTGACATGTGACTTCAGTTTGTTAACGCAGCTGTCTGCTGAGTCATGCTACTGCATACCAACTGCACATTGACCACCTTTCAGATTGCACAACGGGAGACTGTAGGAGTGACACCTTTCCCACTTTGCATGGGACAGTCCCTCATCACACATCACATGTGACAATACCAGAACTCTCCACCAATCAGGGACACATTTCTGCAGAATCAGGGTCAGGTCATGAAAAACAAGGATACTTTTACAAAGGTAGTGCTATTAACTTGACACATTGACAGAATCAGAGCATATGACATAATACACATATTCTGAAGTAACAGTTTTTGTCATTAGTCAGTAAGCGTAATTCACCACCTTTCCTTCAACAGCCACTACATTTAGGCGGGATTAAGAAGGACACAGACTTTCAGTCAAACTCAGGGACGTACCTGACATTCAGGGACAGTTGAGTGGTATGGACAATACTCTAGCCATTGCAACTGTCCTGATTAGGGGACCTTCTCATGTTGTAGGTGTCTGTACTGGTTGCTTGTTACAGGTCTTGTATAACTGACACTTCGATATGTCATATGTAGTAGCATAAGTAACTATACTGCTGCTAGACTATGCTTTGATTTGCTCCTGATATGTATATTTCTGTACTATGCATGGCTGTAAGTATGTTCTGCCCTGGTACATCTCACAGTTCTACAGAGCAGGTTCCACTTTGGCCGTTCAGACTGGTGGTGGCCCTATAGACCCTTTATGTAGAGCTATCACATGTGTCGAGGCAAAAAATACCCACAGCATACCTTTCAACTGTCCCTGATTTTCAGGGCCGTCCCTGATTTTGACTCAGATTTTAACTCTGTCCCTCTTAATCCCTCCTAAAACTAGTGATGTTTGGAGGAAAGGTGGTGCATTACACTTCATGAATAATGACAATAAGTAAGAGTTACAAACTTCTTTTACTTCAGAAAATGTATATCAATTCATATGCTCTGATTCTGTCAATGTTTCCAGTTAATAGCTCTAATATTTTAAATGTGTCCATGATTGTCCTTGTATTTTCTTGACTTGTCCGTGATTCTGTTGAAATTTGTCCCCAGTTGGTTGAGAGGTCTGACCCACAGCCAGTAGTACACGGACGACCTCCACGGTTTGCATACGTTAAGGTTATTCATGTAGCATTATAATTGATAATACTGTTTCCTATTACATGTAGCTGTTAATGATACAACAAATTGATGTCTGACACCACTACACACACACACACTATATAGCCTCCATTCCCAAACTCACAGGCCATGTGCCATAACTGTCATTTTGCAAGACACAACTGCCCAGACAGGTGTGTCCCTTGCAGGCGTACAGGTGTTTAACCTCTTCTATTATGCTATCATCTACCTGAGGTGGTCAGCAACTTATGCACTTTCCGTCAGTAGCAGAACTCACATACCAATGGGTGTGACTGAACACCGTATTAGGAACAATGCATAACACCCTGCGGGACACATTTAGACGATTGGTTCTATTAACCAGACACATTCACAGTCACAGAACATATGTATTCATTCACGTTTGTCGAGGTACATGCTGCTTATGACTCATACATGCTGTCATCTGTCATTACCTGTATTCTGCCACCTGTTCACCTAATATCAGTAGTTCTGGCAGTGTTTAGTTGGATTTTGTTACATTCTGATACATAACTATGGACGTCCATGCTAATCGGGTACACGGCACTGTGTAGGTCTCTATGTATTCCCCGATGGTTTACAAATTATCCGGTAGATGTGCTCTTCAGGTTTGTGAGGTGTAGGCATATGCTATGCCCACATAGGAATATTAATGACTTCCACTGGGCGGGCCTACTACATCTCTGCCAACCAGCACCTGCACACTTAAGCCCATTAATGCATACCTATGGTCCACCTACCTGGCACCCCTCTACAGCAGTCGCAACAAATACTTACTGTGAGCGCAGCTGGGGTATGAGCACACCCCTACACATTGCCCACTCTCCCCATCTCGGGACACATCATACATTTTGTCAACCCATGTATTACCACACTTGCACAACCTACTGTTCCATGTACACCTACATCCTGCTCGTATTAGTGTCAGCAGATTCTTTCATAACCTGAATTTTTGGGGTCCTGCAAGGGACACCGTTATCCATGTTTAAATTGTAGACCTTGCAGAACTCTCCCACTGGTCCTTTCCTACCAGTGTTTTGGACAGTGGCAGTGTATTGATCTGTATTGCCTGTCTGTATGTCTGTCTGGCCTAGCTGGGCGATGTAGGGGGGGTACAACATCTCTTTATTGGACCTTCCAGTCACAAATGCCCTGGCAGTAAATATGTTACCCCTAATTGCTGTGAAGTAACCTATTTAAACTGACATATAGTTTGTTTTGTGTGTATGTGTATATATCACTACCTGTTGTTTGTGTATATATATCTATCTATATATATATCCATAGTATATCCCTGTGTGTGTGTGTGTGTGTATATATATATATATATATATATATATATATATATATATATATATATATATATATATATATATATATATATATACATCCGTATGGATATATATGTGTATGTAAATTAATATAGCTATGTGTATATATACGTTTTTATCTATAAATACATCTGTGTGTCCGTTAACCTATACATTTCCCGGACATGGACACTTACACATGTGTATTGGTTTTATCCCTGCTTCAACAGCATACTATTGCCTTAGTCATTCTGACACCGACACTTCACTCCGGTGAACTTGTTCTCAGTATATTGCACGTTATGCAGCGGGCAGATGTCGCAAGTTTTTCATGTCTGGTGTGCCGCTGCTAACTGGGTTGTGATAGTGTCATTCGACATATTCCTCGTATGCGCAGTCTATTCCTGCTACTGTGTTTGTTTCTGTACACATTCATATTATTACTGTTGATAGGATGTGTGTTTGTGTTACTGTGACTGTACGTCAACAAATTGTTGTCTTCATGTAGTTGTGTCTTTCTGCTTTTCCCGGTTTGGGAATGTCACAGCAGAATTTTGTTCCGCTCATGGGTGGCGTATACGTTTGACGTGCCGGGCTGCCAGACCTGATGCACAACGTCCGACAACAATACGCCCATTCACGCATGTCTCCACACAAATGACGCTCTGTCTGGGAATCGCAACTATGTACTAGCTGACCTCCATGGGCCACTCCATTGCACCTGGCGCAACATACCCTATCACTCCTGTGTCCATACTCGCATATCCATGGTTTCTCCTGCACACCCTTTGTTGAGTTTCCCCGCATAACAGCCATTATACACCTGATATCGCAGCCATGACACACCTTTACACATGTCCCTCTCATGAGCGTTGGGGCCCTACACACATTTTGTACAGCCTCGTGTATTCACAGGCTCACCATCCATTCATATTTGCACATACATGCCTTTCCTGGTGTTATGGATTACAAACGATTTGCAGGTTACAAGTGTAGGTGTTTGCAACATGTCCTACATTCCGTCTGTTTACAATGTTGACATAGCACTTCGACGATGTTATGGCCACTGGTATAGCCCTGCCTCTGGTGTGGAGAGTGGTGCTCTACCCTCACTTGTGCAGCTTTATGTGACATACACTGCGAGCACTTCATAATTCCTAACTTGCTCTGGATTCCCTTCACAACCCTTAGGTTTGCTTTCGTCTTTCAGCGTTCCTAACATATATATATATATATATATATATATATATATATATATATGTGTATATATAGATAGATATGTAACTATATAATTGCATATTTCTGTTATGTCTGTGGATATTTATCTATACACACATCTATCTAACTATATATATATAGATATGAAAGTTACAGCTGTAGAAGACAACATACATTTGCTATGCTAATAGCTGCGTACACCCTCGCAGGCCCACTTGCATCTACTTATTCTGAGTTACATATGTTTACAGGCATGTCTTTAGGATTACATGTGACTTATTCCTTATGACAGTACCACTTTGATGGAATCCAGTTAACGGACCCATGCGAACGCGGTCACCTTTACATGTATAAATGTTGGCTTTACAGCACAGAGGCATTCATTACACAATTAATATGTGCTATAGTCGTACTTGCACCGGGAATGCATTTACGTTGGGCGGATACTGTAACCACTACACTATTGGTGTTCTGGCTCATTTATATGTATACCATGGTTCATAGCTACTCTGACATACGCCTCACCGCTTCCCTTACACAGCAGGCATCCATTCTCCTGCTGGGAAAACCGCAGTTTTACAATTAGGACATTCCCTGTTTCCTACTGTTCTGGACCCATGCTGCAAGTCTACTCACTCCAAGGATATTCATAACTCCTATGCTTATAGTCCTCACACATATGCGTGTTTAATTGTCAGGGTGTTCATGTGCTGGTCCGGGTTTAGGCTCGGCCGACTGATGACTAGCACTGCCCTGGCGCTGTTCATAGATCAGACGTAGCACATGGACAGAGTTAGTCCAGTGTTTAACATTCTACCTGTGTTTATGGACGCAGGTGTTTGGGCAACTCTGACCACATTATTGGGTCGGCTCTACATAATTTAGGGCGGGGAGTGGTTCCACTACATAATGCAGGTTGGGGGGGGGTGATTTCCCTTCCCATTTGACTATTTTATTCATTTATACATACAAATGAATATTATTCTGGGCATCTGTTATGAAATCACTACAGGTATGCAATAGTCTTGTCAACAGCTGGGACAGCTGGTTGATGTACTTCTGTGTATGTACCTCTCTGATACTCAGGGACTCGTGTCTACAGGAACAAGGCTATGACAACTCAGGGACAATCACGGTCACTTCTACCATATTAGTACTATTAACTTGGAACATGTTGACAGATTCGTAATACTAATAATTGTCTGCAGTTAAATGCATCTATTACTCTTCATTGTTGTAAGTAGTCATTCTCATTCAACACCTTTCCCCCAAAGGGCACTGGCTTTGTGAGTTTTTAAGGGTCTGGCCAGTTATTGTGTGAATGCTCTGACCATTGGTATCGTTGACATTGTCATATGTACGGGTTGTGCTGTATTCCGGTGACTATGATTGTTACCTTTTCGAATGGCCAAGATGGGACATTTTCAGAACACACCAGGTTTTACAAGCCGACACATACCCACGGTCAGTACAACGGATAGAACTTTCCTTATTTGCCTACATAAAAGCCTATTGTTGTAGTGGTTTATTTGCTTATTCTGTTTCTTGTAACATTTAGGTATTGTAGATACTGCAATAATTATTTTCTGCTACTATTACATAACATATGGGACATAATTATGTCCTACAATCCCAGGACATTTGCCATTTGAAATGTCTTTTGTCAGGACACAACTGTCCAACGATGGACTGTCCCTCGCAAAGCGGGACAGATGAGAACCCTACTGCGGACACCAGATTGTTTGGGCCAACACATAGCCACGGTCACTGCAGGTTTAGAACAGTCATTTATTTCCTAGCTGTAAGCCTTATACCTTTAGCACTTTTGTTGATTGCCTGTTTCTTGTATGAATTACGTTTATTCTATCCTGATGTGACTGCTTTAGGCAACTGTTACATGCAGTATGGTGCATAGTTATTTCCTTCGGTCACAAGACATTTGGCATTGTACCATTGTTGGTCAGGTCACACCTACACACACATTAATTGTCCCTCACACAGTGGATCAGGGGTATCTTGTTTACGTCAGTGCCTTTATCACCCTTATACCATGTGCCACTATGCGAATGTGTGCAATATATTCTCTCGCTTATTCATGTCAGGACACGTGCGTCACGGGCAGGTGTTTGATCCTGGGTAGTAGGTTATGCATGACCATTTAGGGCTGGACAGTGTCGTGCACCTCTAATGCACATTCCAGCTTGTGTCCAGATATCTACAGGACTGGACTTCATGTCTTCCATTCTAATGTTTACACATGTTACATATCCCATGAGGGATACCCCAAAAATTGGACGGGTCCAAAACAAGACGAATACCGACCATTTTTCTGGCATTATGAAAATGTGCTGGGGGTTTTACATGCAAGGGATACATAGTGTGCAATCCTGCAACTGCCTCGGGTGACACTACCTACTACATATGCGTAGTGGTCACTATGTGTAGCTGTGGCTGCACCAAACCAGTAGTCCAAGTATGGCTGGATTTGGCGGACGTACAGGTAAGGGAGTGGGTTGTGTGATGTGGAGGGGATGCTGGGTAGTCCATTATGCATCCAGGTGTGTTGCATTTGTTATGGCCAGTTCCATCAGAACCAATCTGTGGGTATGTGCCGGTGACATGTCTATACATTTGTATCACACATTTTAATATTCATATGTTTGTGGGATTTTGTTCTACAGTATGGCCTGTCTGGTTGTATTGCAGCTGTTTAGACATGTGTTTGTGTTTCTTTCAGCTTCACCCGCTGCTCCCTCATATACCTCCGGTTCACCTATTCTGCATACAACACAGTATCGCCTTGGAGGATTGTACCATTACCCATCCCCACACACACATATTCCTCACACCCCATACATCACTGCTTTGGTTGTTGGCCTATGACACGGCCAGAGTAACACATTGAATACCCTACATATGTCAGGTACCTGTATGGTTGTGTGGACTACCCTGCCATGTTTGCTTTCCACATGCTATACCTCACGCACATAGGTACATGCCCATACTTAACTTTCATTACATGGTTGGTATACCCGGGTACTACCCGTTCAACTGTGACACATCCTGACAGGTTCGGCTTGTACCGCTGATTTGCGGATTTTGGCAGACTGTTCTACTCATTGGTAGGATGCCACCTTTTCCTATGTCCAGGATGGGATATATTCCATACACATATCCGACTGTACTGGACAGCACGTCCCCACAGTTGACCTTACAGATAATACTGTTCCTTTCAGCCTACATGTTTCCTTATTGTTGTAGCTGTTTATATGCTCCTTCTGTTTTGTTTACATGCTTATTCTATTTCCTATCACATTTGGTATGTGAAATATGGACATACCTTTTGTATGTGACTATTACATGCCTTGTGGGATATGATTCGGACATACGGTCGCTAGATATGTACATTTATCATGTATTTTGTTATGGACACATCTGCCCAGCTGTGTACCCTCCCTCACATTATGGGTCAGCTGGTGACCCTAACCATTAGGCTGGATGTACCTACTGCCAGCTCTCTAACATATGATGCATTTCACTTCCACTTGGTAGAGCTATCTACACTGCGTTGGACTATGGCCACATGGTCTTCCATGTCATTTGTTCGCGGGATAGGGACCCGTTATTCCCTACCATGCATTTGTGTTTGCTTCTTCATTTTGTGTTCGAAGGAACTTTCTTGCATGCTTTGCATAAGTTTTAGTATCCACAGACACTGACAGATGTGATTACTATCTTGCAACTTGTTATATGCAAGCATTCTAGGTTGCACGTCGACAGCTGGCATTTCCATGCCTCCGTGCGGCACTTCGACACGCCCTATGCACTCGTGCTCCTTTCCTGTGCATGTAGCTGTGGCGGCAGCGCGCCTTCATTAATATGCATTTGGCGCTACTGTGCCATCTTCATGCCGCAATGTCGGCGCAAGCCTACCGCCGTCCTTGCGCCGAGCTTCATGAATCCCGGGGTATGTGTTTTTAAACTGTGTTTTTAATGTGTTTATACTTAATATTCATGAGCTGTGTTTTATATTCATAAACCAGGGATATTTTTGTTAAATCATTGGTGGAAGAATGAACCAATTATTATTGAGTTTACATTATTTAAACTCAATTTTTGTGGTTATGAAGTGTTCTGAGGAAGTCAACTGGTATTGATGAAAGCGCTTAACTTTTTGTAATAAAATTATTGCTAAGGACTCAACATTTAGTGCACTTTTTTTGGTTTTATAGTGTTTTTCTTGAGCACTATTGCACCACTTATTTTGGTTTTATAGACCACAATGCTTTGCCTGAGATGGCCTACACCTGTCGCCCCTGGGATTCTGGATATTGGCTAAGGGTCTTGCCACCCCCATAGTGCCTTTTTTAGGCAAGGTTCAAATGACAAATTCACCACCGAAACAGGAACAGGCAAGCAAAAACCGAGGGTAATGCTACTCAATGCTAGAAGTCTAAATCTCACAATGCACTCACTTGAGGCACTCCTTAAAATGGAGAACATCGATATCTATGCAGTGAATGAGACCTGGTTCAAGGCTCTAGAGAGCACCCCTGCATTACCAGGCTATAACTCATGCCACACTTTTCGGCCATCTAACCTGGACCAGAACACCAAAGGTGGAGGTGTGTCCATATTCATTAAGGATATCCACACCTCCAGGCTAGTTGCGCAGCTTAATGCATCCAAGGTTATGCAAGTGCAACTAACTCTGGGCAAAACTGCAATCCAAATTGTAGCTTGCTAATGATCCCCCACCATGCCCCAGGATTCCCACTCCTCTTTTCTTGATATACTGGAAAATATTAAGGTTCAACCAAACACCCTAATAATGGGCTATTTCAACTACCCCACCATTAACTGGGAAAACTACTCATGTACCAACTCCTTCGCTCAATGCTTTCTGGAGTTCATAAATTTCAATGCCGTGGATCAAATTATCCACACTCCCACCAGGGGCAACAATATCCTAGACCTAGTCATTACCAACATAAGTGACCCGTGTTCCACACCTGAAGTCAACTCCTTGTTGGTCAGATCCGACCATAAGCTAATCACCCTAAATATCTGCATCCCACCTACCATTAAGGAAACCAAAGGAAAACATTTCTCCAAAGCCAACTTCATGCTTCTTAAGACAGAAGTCGGGAACTTCATAACACCCATGCAAATGGACAATACAGTTACGACTGATGAATCCTACACAAATGCACTCTATAAGCACTTACGCAAGTGTATGGATCATGCTACCCCAATCAGAACCAAGTTGCTATCCTCCAAAAAAAGGAAGCCAATCTGGTGGTCCCCTGCCATAAACAAACTCTGCAACAGAAGGAAGAAACTGTTGCAAAAGAGTAAAATCCCATGAGTGGTGGAGCTCCCTGGCCAGCCTCAGTAAGAAGCTGAAATCCCTAGCTAGCTACAAAAACAAAATCACCACTGATTCTATGGGCAACCACAAAGCATTCTATAGCTATGTCAAGAATCTCAATGGCAACACCCAGATCTGCTCTGAGTTACAGCACAATGGCACGAAAATTACAAAACCAACTGATACTGCCAACATCCTGGCAGATAGGTTCAGTACTAACTTTACCCCACTCTCACCCCCTAAAGGGCCCATATCTATACAGGAAGAATGGAGAGTCCCTGTAATCATATCTATGCAGGTAAAAGCTGCACTCTCTAAAACCAAAACACTGCATCCATGGTATCCCAGACTGCGTTTTACATGAACTTCAGAATGAACAGGCTCCCCACCTAAGCACTGTGTTCAATCATAGTCTCACATCAGGCTTTGTGCCCACTGAATGGTGGACATTAACAGTTATCCTACTCCACAAAGGGGGAGCCAACACTGATTCTGGGAACTATCGCCCTATTAGCCTGATGAGCCTGGTCTGCAAGGCCATGGAACATATCATCATGGAACTCATAAACAAAGACATTGGTAACCTCCAAACTCTGGACCCCACCCAGTTCAAGTTTGTGAAAGGCAGATCATGATTTCTGAACCTGATCAACTTCTTTGAGGCAGTCACCAAAGCCGTAGATGAGGGTAAGGTGGTTCACACAGCCTATCTTGACCTCACCAAGGCTTTCAACATCATCCCCCATTCTGGAATTATAGCTAAAAATCACTAAACTAGGTATAAATCCCTATGTCACAAGATGGGTTGCCAACTGGCTCACTGACAGAACCCACACTGTGAAAGTAGCAGACTCCAAATCTGACTTCAAACCAGTGACAAGTGGAGTATCACAGGGTTCAGTCCTGGTACCTCTCCTATTTGGTATCTACCTCTCTGAAGTACAAGCTATCACAGAAGGTCTCTTGCTAATGAAGTTCACAGATGACTGCAAACTAGGAGCCATAGTTGAGTCAGCAAATGATGTGGACCTACTACAGAGGGGCCTCACTGAGATAGATGCCTGGTGTCAGAGGCATGGCCTCAAGCTCAATGCCAAAAAGTGCATTGTCATCCCCTTTGTTAAAAACTCTGCACCCATGAACTACCACATAAACGGCAGTCTACGTAATGCCGAATGTGTGATAAGAGACCTTAGGTTCATAGGTTAGTACTAAGCTAACTGCTCTTGCGAGCCATTTTAAGCCTAGCCAATTATCCCTTGTGAGACTCAAACCCTGCACCTTGTGTTTGTAAGGCAAACACCTTGGGACACAGGTGGACAGTAGTCTCTCCTTTGATAATCACATCACCACAGTAGTCAGGAAATCCTTCTGTGTGGCACACCTCATCACAAAAGGATTCTCATCCAGGAAAAAAGAGGTCATTGTTCCCCTCTACTCGGCACTCATTAGACCCATTATAGAGTACAAAGCCCCTTTTGGAATGTACCTCACAAGACATCTGCAGCATTTGGAAAGGCCACAGAAGTACCTCACAAACAGGATTATTGGCCTCAAACAGATGCCCTACACTGACCTTCTCAAAAAACTCCAGCTTTACTCTGTAGCATATCACCTACTCCGAGGAGATCTCTGCCTAAAATATAAAGCTATGTTAAACCCATAGCTGTTGGACATGCTACACCTAAATAAATTCCAATCCCTCTGAGCTACACACTCTAGGGACCTAAACCTTGTCACCAAAATAAACAGGACATGCTGGAGGGATATATTCCTATCCCAAAGGCTTCCTATACTCTGGAACAAGCTACCCATCTATGTCAAGCAAAGTTCCTCATTAGCACTTTTCAAGAAAAATCTTGATGAGTGGATGGGAAATAGGAAATACACCCTGGGGATCACTTCTGTGGGTCTGCTTGACAGAGGCACAGGAAATTAACTTTATTGGGTGGCGTAAGCCAGGGCACCTTGTTGGCTAGGTTTACTTAGGCCCTTGGGCCGATAGCCTAGTACCTACCTATGAACCTATGTGACAGGGTATTATTAAGAACTGTAGCTCTGGTATTAAGGATTTTTGCATGCAGAGCGTGGAAACCATGATTTGTATCTAGAATATAGGGATTTGAGCAGTTACTCATTTATAGGTTTATAGGTTGTTACTAGGCTATCTGCCCAAAGGTATTTATAAGCCTATCCAGAATGTGTTGGCTTTTGCCACCCCCTTAGATTAATTCCTTGTGCCTCTGTCCAGCAGAGCCATTGAAGTGATCCCTGGGGTAAACATTCTGTTTCCCATCCACTCATTATGGTTTCTCTGGAAGAGGGTTAGTGAGGAGCTCTGCCTAATAGATTGGAATCTTGTTCCAGAGCATGGGAAGTCTCTGGGACAAGAATCTATCCCTCCAGCACGTCCTATTTATTGTTGTGGTAAGGTTTAGATCCCTGGACCGTGTGGCTCGAGGGGATATGGTTTTCTTTAAGTGGAGCATGTCCATCAATTCTGGGTTGGACATGGCCTTGTATGTCAGGTAGAGATCAACTCTGAGTAGGCGGTATGCAACCGAGTACAGCTGGAGTTTCTTCAGTCGAGCTGCATAGGGCATCTTCTTGAGGCCAGTAATCCTCTTGGTGAGGTACTTCTGTTTTTTCCAGTTGTTGCAGGTGTCTTGTAAGGTACATCCCAAATGGGGCATTGTACTCTCTGATGGGTCTGATGAGTAATGTGTAGAGGGGCCCAATTACCTCTTTCGATCTGGATGAAAACCCTTTTGTGATTAGGTGGGTCATATAGAAGGATTTTCTAACCACTTTGGCAATATGATTACCAAAGGAGAGGTTACTATCTACTTGGGTCCGCAGATCCCTTATTATGTCTTCCGTATTTAGGGGGGCTACCACCTATGTGGTAGTTTGTGTGTACTTTGTTTTTTCCAAAGGGGCTGACTATGCACTTTTTGGCATTTAGCTTGAGGCCATGTTTTAGACACCAGGTATCTGTCTCATTGAGACCCTTTTGGAGGATGTCTGTGTCAGCCAGAGAGTCAATTATAGCCCCTACTTTGCAGTCATCTGTGAACTTGGTCAGCCATAGTCCTCCTGTGCTTGCCTGTACCTCTGAGAAGTATATGCCAAACAGGAGGGGTTCTAGGACTGAGCCTTGGGGAATGCCACTTGTAATCAGTTTAGAGTCAGACCTAGCTCCCACAACTCTTACCATGTGGGTTCTGTCCGTGAGTCAGTTGGCAACCCATCTCGTGATGTAGGGGTTTATGTTCAGGCTGGTGAGCTTTGTATAATACCTGAGTGGGGAATGGTGTCGAAGCCCTTTGTGAAGTCTAGGTAGGCTGTGTGGACCACCTTTCCCTCATCTATAGCCTTGGTAACTGTCTCAAAGAAGTCCACCAGGTTTAGGAGGCATGATCTTCCCTTAACAAAGCCCAACTGGGTAGGGTCCAGTGTTTGGAGGTTCCCAATGTCTCTGTTAATGAGATCCATGATTATGTGCTTTATAGCCTTGCAGACCAAGCTAGTCAGGCTTATAGGGCAATAGTTCCCAGTGTCTATAGTGGCTCCACCTTTGTGGAGCAGAATAACCGTTGCTGTGCGCCACTCTGTGGGCATGTAGCCTGTGGAGAGGCTGAGTTTAAACAATGTGTTTAGGTGAGGGGTTAGTTCATCTTTGAGCTCATGTAGGACACAGCCAGGGACACTGTCCAGTTCCATTGATGCTGTGGTTTTGGCTTTGGAGAAGGCTATTTTAACCTTGGTGCCTGTGATTTCAGGGGCGCTACCTTCTTCTTGTATAGTTATGGGCCCTTTTGGGGGTGAGAGGGGGGTGACATTTGCACTGAACCTGTCTGCCAAGATGTTGGCTATATCGGTCGGTTAAGTGTATTTTGTACCATTCTGCACTAACTCCGATCAGATCTGAGAATTCCCACTTAGATTCTTGACATAGCTAAAGAATGCCTTGTGGTTATCTTTGGAGTTCATGGCAATTTTTCTTTCGAAGCTTGCCTTGGATGATTTTATGAGGGAACATAGTTTCTTGCTGATACTGATCAGGGATGTCTTCCCTTCTTGGGATTTTACTCTTTTCTGTACTAGTTTCCTCCTTCTATTGTATAGCTTGTTTATGGCAGTGGTTCACCAGACTGGTTTCCTTTTCTTGGAGGAGTGAGTCTTGGTTTTGTTTGGGATAGCACAATTCATGCATTCTTGTAGGTGCCTGTAGAGTGCATTAGTAAAGGAATTTGGACCTTGGACAGTGTTATCCTTTAGCATGGGGGCTTTGAAACTTCCCACCTCGGTCTTAAGTAACGTGAAGTTTGCTTTTGAAAGTTTTTTCACGGTGGATTCTTTGACCGGGGGTGGTGGCAGAATGTTGATATCCAGAGTGATTAATTTATGGTCAGATCTAAACAGCAAGGGGATGACCTCCGGTGTGGAACATCAGTCACTCATGTTGGTGATGACCAGGTCCAATATGTTGTCACCTCTAATGGGGGTGTTGACCAGTTGATCCAGAGCGTTTGAGTTTATAAATTCTAAGAAATGTTGGGAAAGGGAGTTTGTACTTGAGTATTTCTCCCAGTTAATGTTTGGGTAATTGAAATCACCCAATATCAGGGTGTTTGGTAGGACCTTTATGTTTTCCAGTGTTTCCAGGAATGCGGAGTGGGGGTCCTAGGACATGGTGGGTGATCTGTAGCAAGCTATAATTTGAATAGCAGTTTTGCCCATTGTTAGTTGCACGTGGATGATCTCTGAAGAATCGTGCTGTGCCACTAACCTGGAGGTGCGGGTATCCTTGATGAATATGGATTCTCTCCCGCCTTTTGTATTTCGGCCCTGGTGGCCAAAAGGTATGGTATGAGTTGTAGCCTGGTAGTGATGGGGTGCACTCTGGAGCCTTAAACCAGGTTTCTGTTACTGCACATATATCAATTTTCTACATACTGAGGTGTGCCTCGAGTGTGTGCATTTTGAGGTTTAGACTTCTCGCATTGAGTAGCATTATCCTCAGTTTTTTGTTACTTGTGCTATTTATGGCGGTGGGTTTGTCTTTTGAGCCTTGCCTAAAAAAAGGCACTACAGGGGTGGCAAGTGCCTTGGCCAGTATTCGAAAGCCTAAGGGTGACAGGTGCAAGCCGTCTCTAGCAAAGCAGCATGGCTTGTCGAGCATGTCATCCCAGGCTGACAGAAACTGGATCCCCTTTGAATGACACCAGAAGCTTAGCCAATTGTTGAAATTGATAATTTTTTCTCTATACCATGATATCATTCTTGATGAGGGCAGAATGCTACTTAGGATCAGGGTCATACCGGCCTGGGCTACATGATCAGAGAGCTCCTCCATGTCTCTTTTCATGTAGTCCAGGGAGGTACGGCTCAGGTCATTCACCCCAACATGGATAATGACAGAGTCATTTTTGTACTTGTTCTGGAGTGACCTGAGTGCTTATGTTATGTGGCAGATCCTGACACCTGACAGGCAGCTAACAGTAACCTTCTCCTTGTTCAGTCTAGTGAGTGGGACGTCAGTGTGCCTGAATATAGAGTCACCTATTACTAGTGTGTTGGGTATGTTATTTTGCCTTAACAGCTGTGATTGCATGGCACACTGGTTTTGTGAAGTACGTGTTTCATTGTTTATGTTGGGGGGGTGGTGATTGCTTGGATGTCTGCTTTGGTGGTCTCTGTTGCTTTTGAAGATTTTTATTTAGAGCCTCCGAATATGTTTTTGTGTATTTATGTGTGTTTTTTGCCAGTGCTGGTTTCATAGGTCTATGAAGTAATTCCCTTCTCCTCTTGACTGCCTAGTCCAGTCTTGGGTTGAGAGAGCTTAGCATCCAGTTTGGCTGTATAATTGCATCTCTCACATGTATTAGTGCTTGGTGGAAGGAGGACAGGGTTGTCTGTGCACATGAGGCAATTGTAACATTGCCTCAAAATGCCCAGATTCACCAGTTGGATCAGAGAGTACACCTGAAACTGCCCTTTGGACATGCCTGGATAGGTACAGTGAACTGTTTTAGTGATTGGCTGGTAAGGTCGAATAGAGAGCCTAGTCCTTCTCTACGGTATTGGGGGGGTCTAGTGCTAAGGCTTATTAGTGCTTGCTATGAGTTTTGAGCAAGTGCTGGGATGATAAGTGAGTGGTTTGAGTACTTAAGTTGAAAGTGTGTCTAGTTCCAAGAGAAAAATTGAAGAGTACACTTTGTGGAGCCGGGAATAGTTATACCCTAGTTAAGGTGTGCAAAACCGTGCAAATATGGGTTTTATAGCAGGGAAATGAAAGAGATAGAAATTAGCTCAAAATGGCTAATAAACTACTAATTTCTGGGCTGAAACCACCTCTCCAGGGATAGATAGGCTGCTTAAAGCTCCCTCTCTCACAGTGAACAGTGAAACTTCCTTCTATCCAAGTAAGGTATGGGCAAACACAGAAACTTGTAACACAGCCCTGAATTCAGCACTAACTTGAAAACTGGACTATACTAGCTTAGAAAGGTGGGAAAACAAGTATCTATATATATATATATATATATATATATATATATATATATATATATATATATATATATATATATATATATATATATATATATATTTTGTTTTTTTCAGAAAATAAAACAGATACAATCAAAAAACACTTTAAATGCACATAAATGGCTATCACACTTGAGTAGGTACCCTACAACAATTAAACAGGTAATTTAAACAGAAAAATGACTTTGTTAAAGTGCAGGCAGTAAAATAAGTATCTTATCTTGAGGGACATAGCTCTGAAGCAATATGATGGGTATTCTGTGTAATGGGTTAATGGAAATAACAGTAGCATTAGTAGTAAAATATGTTTTTGTCATTTTGGAAGGAAAAGAAATGTTTGTCTTAACAGCATTAGTAATAGCAGCAGATAACGCAGTAGCAGTAATTTTACAAAAGAGTTTGGGCAGACTAATAGATTTTAAGGAAGACTAGAATCATTTGTGATTCCAAGAAAGGTAGTCTGCAGATTTCTTCAGTAATGAGCTTTGACGGTGTTAGTCTGGTTCTTGTTGAATATTTTAAGTAATGGGAAAGCTGATGTTTTTCCATTTTGGTGAGTTTTTCTTCTAATCTTTCTTGTTTTTATCACCATACCTTATTATAAACCTTGAGGAATAAGGAATCCAGGCAACACTGTCACCTTTCACCATTCTTTCATTTTGGGATGTGCACTTGTTTTGAATTTTATAAAAGGAATATAAAGCAATACTAGGTTTGTAGACATCTAACCAGTCGATTAGACATAACTCTCAATGATATACAGTTAAAAAAGTCTATATTACTTTGTCAAATCATTATTTAGGAAATGCCTCTTCTTTGAACAACTACTCAGTGAACAAACTAACCACAGAACTAACTTTTCAGCTACGGTAGTCTGCTGTAGCGGTTATAAAAAAACAAAAAACGTAACACTTATGCAAGTGGGGGGGCTATGCACCCCACACCCCACAATGTGGGGGGGCTATGTCCCCCACACACCCATAACTAAATATACCAACTCCAAGATCACACTACAGTGGGGGAAAAGGGAAAATTCCAGATGGTGGCCAACCATCATTTTGCCCTAGGAAAGTTCTCGCTGAAAACTTAGTTCGATGATTAGTTTGTTTGCTGAATAGTTCTTCAATGAAGAACTGTTAGCTAAATAATGACTCGACAAAGTGATATAGACACGTTAAAAAATTGCTAGGAAATGTGCAAGTTGCAGCCATCTAAGGTGATTATTTAGTAGCTTTCAAAGATCAATATGAAAGAACAGGATTGTGATCACTGGTAATATCTGGCAAAATGTGTAACCATGAAAGTTTATTACATTAATAAAGATAAGATAAGATAATAAAGATAAGATAATCAGATTTTAGTACTTGCTTATAGGGTTGAGTACTGTATAAATGCTCTCTTATTCTTTCAGGTAATGTACGATTACTTTTACCTACATAAAAACCACTACATGCAGAGCAGGTTGCCAGATAATCTATGTTGGAAGTATGACAATCTGCTGATACTTTAAAGTTATAAGTGTAGCCAGTAAGGGGATGGGTACCTATTTCTCTATATTTTACAAGTGATGTGGAAGTGATACACAGGATTATTAGATGTAACTGGTCCATTTTACAGAGTGATGATACCATAGGTGCTGTAGTTGGTGATAGACCTAGATTTAGATATAAAAATAGAAAGTCCCTGAAGAGACAATTCTGGTATAAAGTGCATTCAGGTATGAGCTTTAACTGTGCACAGAGTATGTGGAAGTGTTTTAGATGTAATTTTTGCAAGTATATAGAAGTTAGTAATATCTTTATTTTATTTTTATTTTTTTTATTTTACATTTGTTTACCGGGAAAGTCTGACTGGACACAGGTCCATTTTCAGCGGAGGCCCGAAGAGAAAAGCTCCAGACATTAATACAGTTAAAGGAGATAAAACAGTCTCATGTAAGGAAACATAGTACAATACATGTTAAAAATACATTAACAATACATTGCAGTTGAGCATAGGTAGGCCTAGGGAGAAAAGCTCCCAACACTACTACAGTTCTAAGGAGACAGAAATAGTACCTAAGAAGAAAAAATATGTTACGAAAATATTTAAGTATAGATAGCAGAGATTAACAATGACTAAGTTTCTGGTAGTAAGCTAATACCTATGTAAATATTTTTACAAGTGGGACTTGGGGAGCAGTCTTATGATCCTTAGCAGCATTCTAGCAAGAGTACAGTGGTGTGGCCTAGCCTGGGGAGTAACATGAGCAATGCCAGTTATTAAAGTAGTGGGTTTTGAAAAGTTTTTTAAATTGTGAAGTAGAGGTGGTGGAAGTTAATGGCTTGGAAGAGAATTCCAGGTTCTGGCAATGGAGCAGGCAAAGAGAGATTTACCAGCATAATTTTTATGTTTGATGACATTCATGTGGTTCTGAGAACTAGATCCTAAGGTTCTAGTGGTGGTGTAGGGGTGAATTAGATTCAGAAGTGCAGGAGTATTGTCGGGATGGTGGTAGAGCTTGTAAGCTATTGAGAGTTGGTTGAGTAGGAGTAGTTGGAGTAACTCAAGCCAGTTAAGTTGCTTGAGGGCTAGACAGTGATGGGATCTATGAGAAGCATCAGTATCAAACTTGGCAATCTTGTTGTAGCAGGATTCCATTTTGTTTAGTTCAGTGTGGCGAAGGTTAGTTAAGATGGGGGAGACATAAATGAGAATGGATAAGAGGTGAGTCCTTGCTAAGGTGACTTTGGTAGGTTTAGTGATGAACTGTCTGTTCCTGTATAGGAGACCAAGCTTTTTGTTAACTTTCTTAATTGTTTGGGCTATGTGTATGTCAAATTTTAGATTATTATCAATTTCAACGCCTAATAGTTTTGTGTGTTGTTGGGGTGATTTGTATGTTATCTTTAGATGTAACAGTAAAATCATTATTTAGTGGAGGAGATCTACCAGGGCTAAAGAGAATGAGTTTGTTTTTTTTGGGACTGAGAATAAGTTTTATGTTAGTGAACCATGCTTCTGCTAAGGAAAAGCTTTTCTGGGTGATGGGATTTAGCTCATGTACCTCTCCCCTTACTGGCTACACTTATAACTTTAAAGTACAGTACTGGGTGGTGGGATATCAGCAGTGCTCTAGCCAAGTATACATTAGTGACCAGTGCCATTCATATTTTTAATTTTAGAGTAATAGAAGTAATCCATCAAATACAACTTGGAGGTGATATAAAAAATTTTACAGAGTTAAGGGAGCTACATTGGATAGTCATATTTATAAGATGATAAATTACTCGGTTTAAATGGGAAGGTTTCTTTAAAACCTCTGCTGAAATCTAGAGGTCTTCAACATTAATTAATTGCTGCTTGTTCTCTAATTGCTTAATTGTTCATACTATTTAATGGTGTTGTTTCATTTTAGTTTTTATGGTCTGAAGAAACACTTTGTGTGAAAGCCCTGTCACTGCTTTTTGTTTTATTAAACTTTTACAGTTTTAAAAAGAGTTGTCCCATGTTTTGGTGCCTTAGGTTGGATTTTCATGTTATTTTCCAGAAATAAATGAATGCTGGAGTAACACAGTGAATCTGTGGGTGTGGAATACGTACTACAAATTTATTTAAAGATATAAGGATGGCTGAAAAATTAGGATGAAAGGGGAGTACAACTGGACATATATTCCATTAGTGGAGTCAATCATCCTGCAGGAGTGCAGGAGTACAGAAAGGGAATGTCCAGGACCAGATAAGAGCTAGTAGAGAGGGAAAGAAATCTAAGCAAGGAAATCATTTAGAATAACAATGTTTTTAGTAGATATTCTGAATGTGTATGTGAAGCAGAGAAGCAGAAGTTAAAGTGAATACAGGAGAAGTTGCAGATAGTCACCTGCATAACCTCCAATAAACAATATTAGGAGATGTACTCTACTGCTGAACTCTGTAACAGAGCAGTAAGATTCAGTTCAGCCTTGCCAGAATAGATACTTGCAGCCTTAATAATCCATGCACATATTACTTAACAAAGGTAGCACAGGTAAAATTGACTCTGTAATACCAGAAAACAGCAAGAGAGTTGGACAACTGCAGGCAGTCCCAGACAGGGAGCCATGACAGCAAGCAAATAATGCAGGCACACACACGCACTTGACAGATGAAGTACAGATAATTTAGTAACAATGACAACAAGCCTTTGATTCATTACTTAGAACTGTAAAACTGCTAATAATGAAACAGAAACAGAACATTGAAAAAAAGCCAAGTGGTGGTTCACTGAAAGTGTGCAATTATTTTTTGTCATTGAAAATACTGTTGAATAGAAGTCTATGAACTCACACTGCTACAGCTGATAAAGCCATAGCTTCATTCTTGGGTTGGTGGTGTGATGAATGTGATGCAGAAACAGTCCTATACCCATTCACTTAGACATAGCTCTGTCCGTGTGATCAAACACAGACACATAAAATATATTCTGTGGACTGCCGGTGCGATATTCTTTTTGTTTGTTGAGTGTTTTTTTTTATTGCATACACCATATATTTGGTTTGAACATATAATTGGTGTTACATACAACACAACAATGAGCATATAAATACCAGCAAAACCAGCAGTATTAAATTCAGCAAAACAAGTAACTGTACTGAAATCCATGAACATAATTATCAGAAAAAAACATTTCATAAATAAAATGCATAAAAGGAATTATGCTTCTGGTCTCACAGACAGTAATTTACATCACCATTGACAATACATTTTAGCCTGGAAGAACAATAAGCCATGACTGAGGAAACTCTGACCTGAAAGCTGCATATGCCTGCTTAGGAAAGTGCAGGAGTGATATTATGGAATCTTTAAAAGTAGAAACACAATTTATATAACAGTTTGGACTGCCAAAGTCCAGTGCTAATACAGTTTTACAAGCTGTACATGGAAAAAGAAAGATCAAAGAAACTAATCCACGTCCCATTAGTGGGAGTCAGCCAACCTGTACAAGAATAGCAGTGTCAGAAAGGATGGGCCAGGACAAGGTAAGAACTAGCAGGGAGGAAATAAATACGAAATTAGGAAATAATTTAAAATAACATGATTTAGTAGACATTTTAAATGGTGTAACAAATAGAAGTAATTGCAGGAGAAGAAGGGCACCTAGTCAGCTATGTAACCACCAGTAAGCAGCATGGGAAATATATGCTACTGCCTGACTGTATAATAGAGTGGCAGGAATCAATTAAGCAGAACCAGAAAGTGTGCTTGCATCTTTACTAACCCCTGCATATAATAGTAAACAAAAGGAGCAAAGTTAGAACTGGCACGGTAACACTGCAAAGATGTAAGAGAGCAGGGCAACTACAAGCGGTTCATGACAGGGAGGTAGGACAATATGCTGCATAGAAATGCCATCAGGATACACAGAGACCTGAGAGATCAAGCACAGACAATGTAATAATAATGACAGGAAACTGTAAATTCATTACCCAAAAATAAAATGCTATCAGTAATGAAACAGAAAACATGAAGGGAAGCTGAAGGGCAGGACACACAACTGCGCAATGATTTTCTGTTCTTGAAAATATTGTTAAGCAGAAATCCACCTTTATCCCTGTTCTCTAAGTCCTGCAACTCACATGTCATTATACACCATCTGTGATAAAATAAGACTGGACATAATCAAACATCAACACAATGCAAGCTGCAGTTCTCTGCTATAAGTTTTGTGAAGAACTCTAATGCCAGGTAATCAATGATAGGTTCCCCTTTGAAACTTTGTAGTAACGACCATCCACAGTGTATCTGGTGTGCTGAGACATAATTATGACAGCAACATCTGTTGTTGACTGTACACCATTGGAAAGAAGACTTGTGAAAAATCAAGCAGTAACCCAAAACTCAATGGTAGGTAATTGTTATTACATAATGAATTAGACAGATACATACATATATATATATATATATATATATATATATATATATATATATATATATATATATATATATAGTATTTTGTAACTTCATGTCTTTAATAGTTAAAGAGAAAGTACAACAGATGAGTAATCTTAGGTCATTATGATGCCATTCAGTTATTGACTTCATTCCTCTCAGAAACTTTAACATGTGAAGCTGCTACTGTAATTATTGATATGTAATATTTAGTAAAAGGTAATAAAAATCCTTTTGCCATGTATTGTATAAATATTCTTAATGTCATAGCATGATTCAATGAAGTACAACTAGAATGTTAAAAAACACCTTGTGATGTTCGTGCCTGGTAAAATTTTAAGTCAGAAACATCATCATGGATATACTGATGCATACTAATAAAGAGCTTTTTTTGAAAACTATAATTTTTTTTTTAAATTTTACTGTTTTCTGAGAAGAGTACCTTGAATATGTACAATAGTTTAGAATGGCCACTTAACATTATAGTTGGTAATATAAAATATATACTTTTAAAATAGTTGGATCTTTTTTGTTTACTTGCAGAAATCCAACTTTTTAATTAATTAAAAGATGGAACCTTCCAGTTGGCTTATATAATAATGCCTAATAATTCCCTTCTCTTTCATTGCTAACTGGTTTAATTCTGTTCCAGGTTTGGATAAGTATTTAGTTCACCATGACTCAGAGGTGTGCTAGGATCACTGTCATGATGTTTTATGTGGGAGTCTATCTAGTATCTTTACATAGTCTACCATATCTTTGTACAAGTAATATAGTATTTGATTCTTTGCAAATACCTTTCATAATTTCACTCATGGGTTGTCAGTTTCCATCCTTAAGCCATGCAACAGTGCTACATGTATATCTGAAATATATGTAGGACAACTTAAAAGGTGAAGTGCTAATTTTGTATAAGTTGTGAGCTGACTTCTTGCTACAAGTAGAGTTGATGGATATTTCATCTAATTTCATTTGGCATAAAGTTAGTGGCTTAGCATTTTCATCTGATCTGTTGCTTGCATCAACAGCTTGGAAAGACGTTTTCTCAGTTAGAAATTTCACTGCTTTGTTAGCCAATGTAGTAATCGTTTGCATTGCTGCCTCACAACACTTAAGTGTCTAGATTTTTCCCAGACTGAGAACTAGTATTCATAGTCAATCTGTGATGCACTCAAAAAGAGCATAAATTGTCTTTCATACTTCACAAGGTTGTACTCATTGATAGCTCTCCTCGCTGCCTAAATGTTTGCGCACTTTTAAGATAAGCAGTTTCAGCTCCAAAAGCAAATGTGGTAGTTCTTTTGCCAGGTGTATGGAAATAAGCTTCCTGGTATGTTGCCCTGTTAGAAAACTTGAGTAATGAGAATTTGTAAATGTCTATACTATGCAAGTGCTGGGAAGATAAGAGATCCAATGAGTAAATGTGCAAGACTATCTTGCCATGCAGACCTATGCATTTCTGCACAAATTGCCAATGTTGATAAGTCTTAGTGTGTATAAATGAGAGTATATATGCTTATGTATCTTTGTATGACACTTTAAAAGTACTGGGACAGTGTCAGGCGTCCAGGCATAAGTAGATATTGTGTGTGTAAGTTTGTGAGAGTGTGAGTGTGTGTGTGTGTGTGTGTGTGTGTGTGTGTGTGTGTGTGTGTGTGTGTGTGTGTGTGTGTGTGTGTGTGTGTGTGTGTGTGTGTGTGTGTGTGTGTTTATGTAGGCAGCGATATTTGGAAGGAGGATATCATGCCTCCATGAGTGTGTGTATGTGTGTGTGTGTGTGTGTGTGTGTGTGTGTGTGTGTCTGTGGGCATGTTTGCATCAATATTTTGGAAGGAGAATGTCACTGTCTGAGTGTGTGTAATTTTGTGTGTGTGTGTGTGTGTGCGTGTGTGTGTGTGTGTGTGTGTGTGTGTGTGTGTGTGTGTGTGTGTGTGTGTGTGTGTGTGTGTGTGTGTGTGTGTGTGTGTATATATACCTCTGTATTGGAATGAAGATGTCACAGCCTGAGTGAGTGTATGCGTGTGTGTGTGTTTATACATCTATATTTGGAAGGAGGATGTTGGTGCCTGTGTGCTGCCTTGTCAGTACCTGCTAGATTACAATGTAGGCACTCTGGTGAACTGCTGTTATAGCTGCTCATTAGATCAATTCTTATTCATACAAATTTCTGAGAAATGAAATGTTCCCCGTCTGGAAATGTGGGTGCCTATGAAATGCTATACAGCACAGCAGTACAACTAAACACATCAGAAGAAAACACAAATTGTGCTGCAATACCATTTTCTGTGAAAACTGGCACATCCTATGCATGCCCACTTTTTCCCCCATATGTGGTGGTTTCTTCTGTTTCTCAGAGACTTACAAAAATGACTCAATGTTTTTGTAAAGTGCCTGTGGGTGTTTCTGTAGTGCGCTTCTCAATGTGTGCATCTTCCTAGAGACTGATGTGCTATCCAAAGTTATTTTTATGTCTTATTTCAACTGGTTACAGGTATAGGTCGCAGTCCCACTGTGAGCCAGAATAACTTAAAGTAAGGAGTAGAAGATGAAGGATTATTTGTAGGAATATTTATGGAGGGGTGAGCTGTAGCACGTTTTATCTGGTTTTGGAATCAGTAATATGTCCGTAAATATGTTTGCGAGTATTCAGAACAGGAAATATATTCATAGGGAAATGGAGAAAATCTAATAGCTACAAAAATATTACAAAGAGATGTTTGATTTCTAGAGGTTTTTCTTTTCATGCTATGTATCAGAAGGACCTTACAAGGTGTTTTAGATACTGGTCTCCATTTCAGAATAATCTGATATAAGAAAGGACAATGACACAGAAATTTGAAATGCACTGTATTGTCATAGCTCAAAACTGACAGAGTACTGTAAATGGGTTTTAATGAAAGTCAGTAGAAATTTAATGCATTTCTTTATACATTTATTGGTTTATTTCCTTGTTTATTTATGTATTTATTTATTTATTTATTTATGTATTGAGAGGGGAAGATTACATGCATCCTGCATTTAGAAGGGTGCTTTCCTGCACATGTTCTACTAAACTATACCAGCTCTGACATAATATCATTTTGTAGAAGAGGGTATATATGACTTTAACAAGCTGTGCACTTTCTGCAAATATAGCCAATAGAAAAAGCACTTTTATAATCCTACTTTCAAGGTGCTGTGCACTACTGTAGTACATTTTAGACTTCATTTTACATTTCAAGAAAAGTATATTATGTTAGACTAGCAGGAGGTGACTGAAAGTGTTGTAATAGAAATATAATAGGGGCAGAAAGGTTGGAAATGACTTGAAATGAAAAAAAAATGCTGCTCTGTGACATTATATTTTTTAGTAGCGAGGACTGTATTCAGCACTACAAGATATTTGTGACATTGTGGTGTGATGATATGAAGGAATAGATAGGATTAAAGGAAATAAATAGATTTAAAATAACTGAAAATTGTGCATGAGTGAAAATAAAATGTATTTTGTTTTCATTTCTTGGTTCATCCATGGACTTTGTAGCCTATTTATCTAGTGTTTACATCTTGCAATTACTTGATTTTTGTTTCATGTTAAATTTGTTGTACACATTTTGTGCATTATTTCTGGCTAATAATCTTTTTATAAAATCTGATTCAGTTTAAACAATTGCATGTTATCTCCACTGCTGATCAAATCCAAAACCTTAAACCATACTATGGCACATGCTTAATATATACAGTGATTGGTGAGATTAAACATTGAAGTTATCAAAAAATGTAAGACCTCAGAGCAATCCCTTTTAAGGAGATAAGTTAGAAATGCCACATATAATGTAAATTAATTTATTCTCATGTTTGCTGGAGGTTTCTGTGCTAAGATGAATGATCTGACCCTTTTCACATATATTGTCTGAATGCAATTACTTTACATGGATATTTGCAATTGGTAAGAAACTCTGAGGCATGAAAACAACAGTGAAAGCACAGACTGAATGTATTACAAAAAAAGTAAGACATTGCAGGCCTGAGATGACAGTATAGTGATATTAACACATAAGGGATTCAGATATAGTCGAGTGGGGGGGGGGGGGTGAAAATGACCTTTTTGTCAACAAAACATTGAATTTTGGAAAAATTCAGAGAAAACAAGCACACAGAGAAAGAGAGAGAGAGAAAAAAATAAGTTATAACTAAAAACAGCTTTTAAGAAAATAGTATAAAATGAAATGTTCTGGCAGGCAATAGATGAGGGTGAGAACTGTGCGTGCTACTAGTAGAAGGTGGAACATCAGTAGTGACGCCAGTATTCTGATTATCAAAGATTTTGCCACACCATTTACAAGATGGGAACTGCAAAGAGTAACATGCATTTGAGGTACTGTAACATTATTTTGGTGGGTCTTGCCAACATGTTGTATAAATGATTCTAATAAATGATGCTCAGTTAAGAAAATTGTGTCATTAGCATAGCTGCATAGTTATATTCATAGGTTCATAGGTTCATAGGTTCATACTAGGCTATCTGCCCGAGGGCATTTACAAGCCTAGCCCATAGTTTTGTGGCTTACGCCACCCCTTTAGTATGGGGAACTATACCCATTATTTTGCTGTGCCTCTGTTGAGCAGTGACACTGAGGTAATCCCTGGGGTATATCTGCGATCTCCCATCCATTGGTCAAGATTTCTCTTGAACAAGGCCAGCGAGGTGCTCTGCCTCACATATACCGGGATTTTATTCCACAGCATAGGGAGTCTTTGGGTGATGAATCTATCCTCCAGCACGCCCTATTAATAGCCGTGTCGAGGTTTAAGTCTCCCGCCTTGTGGCTCTGACGGATCTAGATTTTTGAGGTGAAGCATATTCATCAAATCTGGGTTTGACATGGCCTTGTATGTTAGGCAAAGGTCACCTCTGAGCAAGCGGTAAGCGACTGAATAGAGCTGGAGTTCTTTCAGTCGGGCAGCATAGGACAGATGTTTGAGACCCTTTATCCTTTTGGTGAGGAACTTTTGTGGCCTCTCCAGCTGCTGCAAGTGTCGGGTCAGATACATTCCGAATGGGGCATTGTACTCAATCATTGGTCTGATGAGTGATGAGTATAGGGAGACTATGACCTCCCTTGATCTAGATGAGAATCCCTTCATGATAAGGTGGGCAATGTAGAAGGTCTTCCTAACTACTTTAGCTACATGGGTGTCGAATGACAGACTACTATCAAACTGGGTCCCCAGGTCCCTGATAACTTCTTCTGTACTCAGTGGATTGCCACCTATTTGGTAGCTAGGTAACCTTGTTTTTCCCGAAGGGTATGACTATGCATTTTTGGCATTTAACTTTAGGCCATGGCTCTGGCACCAGTTATCCGTTTCTGTGAGACCCTTCTGAAGGATATCTGTGTCAGATGTGTTTTCTACTATGGCGCCAGTTTGCAGTCATCTGCAAACTTTGTCAGCTATAACCCTCCTGTGTTTGCTTGTACTTGGAAAAGTAGATGCCAAACAAGAGTGGGCCCAGGACTGAGCCCTGTGGTACACCACTTGTGACAGGCTTTGAGTCTGACATGGCGCCAGCAACTCTGACCCTGTGGGTTCTGTCACTCAGCCAGTTTGCAACCCATCTTGTGATGTATGGGTTAACATTTTAGCTGATGAGTTTTTCAATGATACCCGAGTGGGGTATTGTATCAAAGGCCTTCGCCAGATCGAGGTAGGCTGTATGGACTGCCTTTCCCTCATCAATGGCTTTGGTGACTGTTTCAAAAAGTCAACCAAGTTTAGAAGGCATGATCTGCCTTTGACAAAGCCAAACTGGGATGGATCCAAAGTCTGCAAATTCCCTATGTCTTTATTTATGAGGTCCATTATGATCCTCTCCATGGCTTTGCAGATAAGTCTTGTCAAGCTAATGGGGCGGTAATTTCAGGGTTGGTGGAGGCACCGCCTTTGTGAAGTGGGACCACAGTTGCAGTGCGCGCCACTCCTGGGTAACGTATCCAGAGGTAAGACTATGATTAAACAGCTGTCCTAGCTGTGGGTTTAATTCCTCGTTGAGTTCGTGGAGCACACAGCCGGGGACACCATCAGGTCCCATGGATGCTGTGTTTTTGCTTTGAGAGAGCAGTTCTCACTTGGCGTTGGAGATGTTTGGGGGCTGCAATCGCTTGGTATAGATATCTCTCCTTTGGGGAGGGGAGAAGTTTGCACTGAACCTGTCAGCCAGTATGTTGGCAATGTCTGTAGGATCAGTAATCTTCACATCATTTTGAACTAGTTCTGAGCATATCTGGGAGTTTCCTCCCAGGTTTCTAACATAGCTAAAGAAGGCCTTATGATTGTCTTTTGAGTCTTTAGCTATTTTTCTCTCAAAATTTGCTTTGGATGATTTTATGAGAGCTCTTAGTTTTTACTTATAGTGATCTGGGGTGTCTTACCTTTTAAGGATTTTGCTCTATCTTGTAGTAGCTTCCTCCTTTGTTGTAGAGTTTGTTTATGGCTGGGGTCCACCAGAGTGGACGCTTGCCTTTGGTACAAAGAGTCTTTGTTTTGCTTGGGATTGCCTTATCCATGCAGTCCTGCAGGTGCTGGTAGAAGGCATTTGTAAGTGATTCAGCGGCTTGAGTACTGTTTTCCGTCGGCTCGGGGCCTTAAAGGAGACCACACTAGTCTTTAGAAGTGTGAAGTCGACTTTGAGAAGTTCTTTACTGTGGTCTTTTTATTTCAGGTGGGGTGGGATGAGGACCTCCAGCGAGATTAGTTTGTGATCTGATCTCACCAGTGAGGGGTATACTTCCGGTGTTGAACATTGTGCTCCCATGTTCGTGATGATGAGATCAAGTATGTTTTCTCCTCTTGTGGGATGGTGACTAGTTGTTCCATGGCATTTGAGTTTATGAATTCCAGGAACTTTTGGGCTAGGGTGTTTGGGCTTGAGTAGTGTTCCCAGTCTATATTAGGGTAATTGAAGTCACCTAGTATGATGGTGTTTGGTGATACATTTATCCCTCTAGTGTTTTCAGGAAGGCCATGTGAGGTTCCTGAGTTTGTGAGGGTGGCCTGTAACATGCTACAATTTGCAGAGCAGTCTTGCCTATGGTTAATTGCACCTGGATGGTCTCCGATGCATCGTGCGTTGCCACCAGTCTTGAGGTGTGGGTGTCTTTGATGAATATGGATACCCCCCTCCTTTCTTGGTATTGTCCGGATTTTGGGGCCGGAACACATGATAAGAGGTAAAACCTGATAGTGCTGGGGTGCTCTCAGGAGCCTTGAACCAGGTTTCTGTCACTGCACAGGCATCGATGTTCTCCATACTGAGAAGGGCCTCGAGTCAAGTGCATTTTGACATTTAGACTTCGGCCATAGAGCAACATTACCCTTAGTTCTTCTCCTTTTTTGTGTTCTAGGGTGGTACCTTTAGAATCTGAGCCTTCCCTAAAAAAGGCACTATGGGGGTGGCAAGAGCCTTTGCCAATATCCGGAATCCCAGGGGTGACAGGTGCAAGCCGTCCCTTGCGAAACAGCGTGGCTTGTCCAGCATGTCATCCCAGGCAGACAGACATTCGATCCCCTTTGAATGACACCAGAGTTTAAGCCAATTGTTAAAGCTGATCATCTTATCTCTGTATTATGGCATCATTCTTGGTGAAGGTAGGATACTGCTCAAGGTCAGGGTCATACCTGCCTGGGCTACATAATCAGAGAGCTCCTCAATGTCTCTTTTCATGTAGTCCAAGGAGGTAATGCCCCAGGTCGTTTACACCAGCGTGGACAATGACTGAGTCATATTTGTACCTGCTGTTGAGAGACCTGAGTGCTTGCGTTATGTGGCGGATTCTAGCGCCTGACAGGCAGCTTACTGTGACCTTCTCCTTACTCAGTCTGGTGAGCGGGACGTCAGTGTGTCTGACTATGGAGTCACCAATGACTAGTGTGTCTGGCATTGTGTTTGGCCTTAAGGGCTGTGACTGTTTGACACTCTGACTGTGAGGTCTATGTGTTGCAGGTGTTGTGTTCTGAGGTGGTGGTTGTTTGGGTGTCTGCTTTGGTGGCCTCTGCTGTTTGGTAGATTTTGATCAGAGCCGCCGAGTATGTCTTTGTGTGTTTATGTGTATGATTTGAGGTTGAGATGGTACTATGTGAGACTGGGTCTATAGTGTGTGTGGTAACCTTCTCCTCCTGACTGGTCTTGCCAGTCCTATGTTGAGAGAGCTCAGCCTCCAGTTTGGCCGTATAGTTGCATCTCTTGCATGTATTTGTGTTTTGTGGGAGGAGGAGAGGGTTGTCTGTGTACATGAGGCAACTGTAACATTGCCTCAATATTCCCAGGTTCACCAGCTGAGCAGGAGAGGACACTAGCAACTGATCCCTCGACATGCTAGAAGGACTAGACTAACAAACTTAAAAAGAGATGCCGGGCGACGTGGGTGGCTGACAAATGGGGGTTTGCCTTTTGGGGTGCTATCTATAAGAGTGCCGTATCAAGGTAATAAGTACTGTAGGAGCAAGTGCTAGGTTTAACAGATAGAGAAAAGTCTACTTGGAGTCAAGTAGAGATGATCTTTTTAGGTATTAGAGAAAGTGCTAGTAACAGGATGCTTAAAGGTAAGATTGAAAAGAATGCACTCTGCAGTGTGCACTAGAGAAGTTAGATATGAAAGTAGGTAACTTGAGTTTTACCTGTTTAAAAAGTTAAGGTTTAGTGGAGAGTTACTATTTTTAAAACAGCAAGATGGACTGAAAGGGGTGGTTACTTTTGTATTTTGGTACTATGAAATACTGTAGGATGGCCAATAAATTTAAATAATTGAAGGGGTGGGATTTCAAAAGTGATGGTTTTGTGATTACTCACATAAGCCAGTGAAAGTAGAGAGAAATGAGATATATGGTCAGATTAACATAAGAGGCGGGCAACTAGAAAGATCTGCCTGACTCAGAACAGAGAGAGCTGTGGTCTCTTTTGAAGTTTTAATATGCTGTTAAACAGAATGCAAGCAAAACACAAGGTAAAGAAAACAAACTACAGTATTCAAAATATAGAAAGGCAATACAGAAATACAAAAAATAACAGCAAACTAACCTTTCCTTCACAGCAAAGTGTAGCAGAGTCTAGAAGCTAAGTTAACTAATGGTATATTATTTGTGATTTGTAAAAGGAGGTGATCTGATGCTACAGACGCAGAGAAGTTCTTTTTCATCGAATGTGACTGGTTGCTGAAAATAGGATTCTGGGTGATTTACCTATGGTAAAGAAGGAGCATTTGTGGAGTATTCATGGATAGACCTGGACATCTTCCTGAAAATGCAATCCTAAATAGAATCTGATGGACAAGTATCTCACTAAAGCAGTCCTGATAAGTGTAAACTGTTTGTAAAAATGGTAGAAATTCTCTTAGTCTGATATGACTTAGACTTCATGATAAAAAATAATAACTTGTTTAATTTAATTCATGAATTAGTTTCTAAAGAAGACACTCTGAATTAAAACTTCTCGTGGAAGACTTCAGAGAAGAAGAAGAGACTAAAACAAATGATTTGTTCTATGTTTTTTTTTTTTTTTCTCTCATCATTTTACTTCATTATTAATCTTTTTAAATATAGTTCCTGCATTTCCAGAAAGCCACAATTATTCTGAAAAAGATTTAATCAAATTTATTCTCTGTGTGCAAAGAAATGTTTTTTTTCATAACCAGTCAAAATATCTGAGGAACTAATAACAAGCTATTATTCAATTTGTTTCTCTTTCTGAAAAGAGAAGTAAGGTCAGTAATTTGATACATTTTTTCTTTTTTTTCTCCTTTTCTTCTTTTCTTTGTTTAAACAATGACATTCTATTTAGATTATGTAGTGGGTAAAGGGTGGGGGAGGGCAGGGAGAGAAGAGTAATGAAAATATGATAAATGGAATAATAACATATTTATTCCTTGTAAAAAGTTTATATGTTCTTCAAATGCTATTCCTAATTATACTTTTTTGATTATACTGCTTATGCTTGTTTGTAAATAATCCGTCATGAACTAATAATAATTAGAACTAAATAATAGTAAATAATATGTTTTATTTTTAACTCTATTAATATAAACAGTAAGTAATATTCCATTGTATATACTTCTTATAGTTTTCGCTTACATTTTTTTTATTTCTGCTTTACACTCTTTTATTTTCTACTCTCTTTTTCTTTTCTTTATTCTTTCTCTTTATTTTTTTTTCATATTAATATATAGAAATGCTTCTGATCATATAGACACAGTAAATAATAAGATTTGCATAAAAATTGAGTTGGGACAAAAATATTGAGTTTTATTACTTATTAATAACTTTGGGCTTAATTTCACTTACATAAAAGCTGTAATAACCTGTAAAATACATCGCGAAGGTTTTGTCATGTTTAGATGCATTTACACTGCTAAATGAATGTTTGTCACTAGTTTTTAACAAGTTTCCCACCAAAATGTTAAGGGAGACAATCTGGGATGTGGGCTGCCTCATGAACAGTGTCTTCAAGTTGTTTTAAAAGCTTCAACTCTCAGAATTCTCATAGAGAAGCTGAAAGCAGTCAATTTGACCTTTGACCCAGATATCACACTGACACATCACAGATTCAGGAAGAACACTCTACCAGGAAGTAGAACTGATGCAAGTGTGACTATGTGAAGGAAAATGAACTCTTTAACATTTAAATGTGAGTTATTTTATATAATTACTTAAATATCTATGTTATAATTCATAAAATATGTCAGTTATAATGATTTTAAATGATGCAGTTTCTTGTAGTAAGTAAATGTCTTATTTTAGAAGGCATAGAAAAATGAAACATTTATTCAAGTGTTTTTGAAAATCTACTTGACTGCAGCATACTAATCTGTGTTAAAAACTTATGTTCCAAACATATACATTACTATAACTCATTTAATTCATCTGATTGACAAGCATAAATAACTTTATAACTCTATTCTGGAAGAAATTGTCATGTGATATATTTTAAAGCAGTAGTATAGACATACAAAATACAGATGGCTTTTTTTACAATAATGCAAGTGTTTCTGAGAATTTGCATAACTATGCAGTATGATTTATAACAATTTCTATAAATATAATATTTTATTCTATTGACAATAATGAGTATGAGTAAAATGCTCATATACAAGCAATTCAAGGTTTTTTTGGAAGCTGTTGACTGCATTTACATGACAGAAAATAGATGCATCTTAATATATGTAATGTCTGAACCATATTAGCTAAAGTTTTTGATTTAAATGAATGTTAGAACTTATTTTTACATACTTTGAATAAATTAATATGCAAATATGCCTTCTTTTTTTTTCTTTCTCTCTCTCTCTCTCTCTTTCTTTCACTCTCTCTCCCTCTTTCACGTCTTTTATTTCTCTCTCTCCTCTTGGTTCCTAATAGCAAGATTATTTGAATGCTATTTGAATACAAGTGTATTATATTACATAGATGTATATAGTAGTATGAATAGTTTAAAATAAAAAAAAAGTTTATTTTAGTTTATATGATGCTGTTTTATCAAATGTGTAGTCTTGTCTTGCTAGATAATTGAATTGAAAGCTGTTAATTTAAGTTAAATATAACCAGTATTAAATTGATAAGGTGGTAGCTGAGGTACTGCTGCTTAGGGTAGGGGGTTAACTTGAGTGGTAAATACTACTCTAAGTTGGAGTTTTTAACTCCAGGCTGGATGCAAGGTTTAATCCTTACATTATTTTCACTTGTTCATTGTTATATGTATATAGTTTTGACATCCACAATATATTTTGTACACTCATTGTCACTACAAACAAAATTGAATCCTATACAAAATCCCATAAGAGATTCAATAAATACAGCTATATTTAAAGGTACACCTAAAGGAGGAGATGTAACATTACTTATGTTGTTATTTGTTATTTTGATCATAAGATTCTTAAGTTTTAAAATGCCAAATGACATCTTTAAAAGGAATTTCTTTAAACATCAATGGATTGAATAATCCGTGTAAAAGGGCAAGCCTAATAAGATACATTAATTTACATAAGGCTAATTTAGTCTTCCTGCAAGAAACCCATCTCTTGAAAAAAGATATTGATAAACTAGCCACAAACAAATATACAGTATTGGTTAGTTCAGAACACACTCAGAAAAAAAGAGGAGTGGCTATTTTATGGAATAAAAGTATGCCCATTCCTAAAACCATTAAGTCTTATCAGGATGACAAAGGAATGTTTTGTATGGTTACAATACAAATTAATGGGAAGACTTACACTTTAATTAATGTATATTGGATACCTGGAATTGGTATTAATACGGTGAAACATCATCTTGATAAGATCATATCATTCTCTATAGGAGATATTATTTTAGCTGGTGACTTTAATTGTATACTACATGAAAGTGATACTACCACTATAGGAAAAAGAAGAATTACATCTAATGCAAAACATTTAAATGATTTTGCTAATTCTTATCATTTGAATGATATTAATAATCAGATAGATTCAAAATCATTACCATACACCTTTTTTCTAACAGATACAAAACTTATTCAAAAATAGATAGGGTCTTTATTTCTAACCAGATGGTAACAGATTTAATTAATTCCAAAATCATTTCATGTCCTATATCTGATCATAATTCAATTGTTTTTGAATTCATGATAAAAAAATACTCATAATGTTCAGATCAAAAGGATACCAGCATACTTAACTCAACTAAAGACTATAAAGAATATATACTTTCAGAAGTAAAACATTTTTTAGACATAAATAATACTCCTGAAGTCTCCATTGTCTATGTTTTGGATGCCTTAAAATCATATCTATATGGACAAAGTATCAGATGGTATAATAATAAAAGGAAATCTTGTGATAAGGAATTGTTAGATATTCAAAGTAAATTAGACTCTTATAAACATAATAATAAAGAAAATATTATGGACAAGAAAGTTATTGAAGAAATAAACAAACTAAATGAAAAATACAAATAAATTTTAACTCATAAAGTTAAAATAACTTTAGAGAAATACAAGTTTTTGTCTTATTCAATAAGCCTCAAATACTTACATAGACTTAAAAATAAAACAAAAAGGTTGAATAAACAAAACCATTTCAAAGAAATCTTTTCTCTAAGGAAAAAGAAGAATGTTTGTAGTATACCAGAAATACTAGATGAATTTAGAAATCACTTTCACAAAATTAACCATAATAACATTAACATGGAACCTAAAGATAAAATAAAGGAGTTTATAACCACAAACATGAATAAAAAGCTTAATAAACAACAGATTAAACTATTGGACAAAAGTATTTCATATACAGAGGTTATTACACAAATAAATAAGCTTAAATCAAACAAAGCACCGGGTAATGATGGTATTATACCAGAGATATATAAAATCATTTCTAAAAGTACATATTCATTAATACATAAGGTTTTTATTTTGGCCCAAACTGAGTTAATAACCCCCCATCTTGGCAATATACATTTATTTCGCCAATTTTAAAACCTAATAAAGAGCCAAATAGATGTACTTCATATCGTCCCATCTCATTACTTAATGTTGATTATAAAATGTTTATGAGTATTTTTGCTGATAGATTGAAGACAATCATCCCCGGCATTATAGATATAGATCAGACAGGCTTCATTGTAAATAGAAATACTTTTGATAATATAAGAAGAACTTTAACATTAATTGATTTTGCAAATAGGAAAAAGAAAGATTTAACACTTATTAGTCTTGATATAAGTTCAGCATTTGATTCAGTAAGTTGGGACTATCTGTTTACCTTACTGAAGTGCACAAACATCTCAGATGCATTTGTAAATCTAATTGAGCATTTATACAAAGGAACATTGGCTTATATTAAGGTAGGAACATATGTTTCACAAAAAATACCCATTTTTAAAGGTACAAAACAAGGATGTCCACTTTCTCCACTATTATTCACTTTAGTAATGGAGCCTTGGGCTAATTTGATCAGAAACAGTACTGACATAGAGGGTTTTGAAATAGATGAAAATACAACATCCAAAATTCAACTTTTTGCAGATGATGTTCTAATTACATCAGCAGGATCTAATTCTTATATGCAGTCTCTACTTGATAAAATGATGAATTTTAAAAGTATTTCTGGTTTAATATTCAATGAAGAAAAAACTAAAATACTACCTATATATACACGAAAAAATATTCTCATTAGTGATTTTACTAAATATGTACCCAATTCAGGTCAGATAACTTATTTAGGTATAATACTATCTAAAGATATTAAATCTATTATATATAATAATTATAATACCTGTTTTCTTAATATACAAAATCTTTTTAATACCTGGAATAATATGTTTTTTACTATGGAGGAGAGACTTACAATTATTAAAATGATAATATTCCCCAAGATTTTATACTTAATGCAATCAATAATACTTCCACCTACAAATAATTATCAAGAAACTGAATACACTAATGTTAAATTTCCTATGGGCACCTAATAGACCTAGGATTGCATTAAAGAAACATACTAATAGCTGGTCTCAAGGGGGTATTTCTTTTCCAGACTTTAATTTATATACTATCTCTTCTATTGTAAAAGTTATTACTTTATTAATAGATCAGTCATATTTCGCAAAATGGAAAGATTATTGGGAGCTAATTAGTATGCACTTCATGAAAATCTCCTTAACACAAAAAAATATGATTGTAAATAACTCCATGTTATGGTTACTAAAGGAATTTTGTACTTCACCTATTACACCTAAACATATGGTTTGTTACCCATTAAATATTATTATTAGCTATCATAACTTTATATTCATGCACCCTAAGTATAGGGAATGGAATTTTATTATATTCCCTATAATGTATACTCAGGGTATGCTTTTGTCATCTACTTCTGAAGGAACTCATTTAGCTATAGATAATGATCTAACGTACTGGTATCAGTTGATATCTGATAATAAAGTTAAAAATCTAGATTTCTTAAAACAAAAATTTGATCTAAGAGAAACTTGCTGGTCAGAGGTTCAGACCTTTAGACAACATCTCATTAATAAAATAGATCTAATGTCTATAACAGTTAAAGAATCTATCCCAACACTGATTGATTACTTGATATTAAATTTACAACATAAAGTTTCTGATAAAGGTAAACTTTCATACATACATAAAATTATCAGACAAGAAACTTTTTACAGTGTAGATACATACTGGAATTATTTCACCTCTATTAATGGGGGCCCACCAAATCAACAAGATAAACAATATATATTGGAATCTGCCTATAGAACTACGTCTTCCATTGTCTGGAGACTTTATACATGGAAATTTTTACATAGATCTTTTTATACACCTTTGATGATGAATAAAATAAATAATAAAGATAATCTATGTAAGAGATGTAATGTAGAAATTAATGCTGACTGGGCTCATATGTTTTATGACTGTATAAAATTGAAAGAATACTGGAAGTCAATTAATGAATTTTTGCAGGCTCTTTTTAAAGATAATTTCATTATTTCTAAATCTCTTATATTATTCAACACACCTGTACCTCAAAGTGTTAAATAGGTTAAGCTTCCCTTGTTATGGTCTATTCTAGCAGTGGCTAGGACAATAATAACCAGAAATTGGATTTCAGATACACCTCCTTCGTTCAATGAATTTAAAAATGTTATGAATATAGTGTGCCATATGGAAATAAACACAATTAGGTCAAGAACAACTAGAAAAACATCTTATTATATTGTATGGGATAATTTACAAAATTTGTTAAAAAAATCCTAATTTCAATAGCATGGTATTTTAGTTTAATTAATTGATCTGATTGTAGTGGATGTCTTTGTAAATACTTTAGTTGTTTTGTTGAATGTTATAATCATATCTATTTTTAATTACTTGTATAAAATTGTTATGATATTTCTCTTGTATGTTAAAACAATAAACCTGTTTTGAAAAAAAATGAAAATAAACAGATATTTCCTATTATAGTAAAGGAGAAAGAAACACAATCTGATGAGTATTTTAAACATATTTTTATTAGATTAAGACAGAAAAATCAAGAAAAGGTACACCCCAGTCACCAGATATGTATAAGTAAGCAAAAAGACAAAACTGAAGGCAGACTTTGCTTCAAAATTTCATCAGCAGAGGGATACCAATCTTGCAAAGGGAAAGAAAGTGAGAGGGCGAGTGCCCATTTACACTATGACAGACAGAGCACAACCTAAAGAAGGCTGCAGACGGAAATGGTAAAGCATAGTGAGAGAAAAACTAATGTATGACAGAACTTTAATGATTTCCCTGCCAAATCAAAAAAAAAAAGGAACCCTGAACAGAAGAAAGAGAGTTTTATGCATCAGGTTTTTATCTCTCTATATACATATTAAACAAGTAAAAAAATCAACATAAATATAAAAAAAAGAAAGAAAGAAAGAAGAGGGAGATAACATCATACACTAAAGAATATACTGGTATGGGCTGCCCTTCTTAGAATTAAACAAGGAACCACAGTGCCTGTATTGGTAGTAGAGGTGACAGCAACTTCTGTCTTATGATAGGCTGACCGTGCGTAAACTCCAGAGATGGTCGGCCTTTTTCTAAGACCTTTAAAAGGCTCAGTATACAATGACATTTTAAATAAAGCTGGGAAAACACAAGTGAAGTTATAGAAGAAACCAAACACAATGTTCCATTTCCTGCCTGCACTTCGAAAAAGAAAAGTATTTATTATACAGATAAATAAATTCAAAAAGGAACTAGCCCTTCAGCTGTTGGTACCCAAATCTTTCACAGCTCTAGTAAAGAAGCTAGCACATAGTCAGGTACTACAGGGATACCTGGGAATGGACAAAGCTAAAGGAAGAAATCAGAATTTCTGAGTATTATACTCAGTATGGTAGAAGACAGCACCTCAAAGAGGCTTCAAATGAAAACAAAAACAAAGCAAAATAAAAAATAACAAGTTGATTCCCATACCTGTTATTGATGTCCATTTTAAATGATTATCAATGGATATTTTGGCCTTTTAAAAAAATCCAGCAATAGGTTTCAATTATATTTTGGTAATTCTGGACTAAGTTACCAAGAATCATGAGGATCTTCTCCTATTTAAGACCATGTTCTATTGAAACCTTGAAAATTTGATAAGAAATCATAAATTTACCTCTGGACTGGCCCCCATGCCCCTTATTGACATTAGGACATCAACAAAAAAGTTTTATCCTAACTAACACCCTCCCTACAAATCCTTAGTTACCTGCCTAGTAACACCCCCCCCCCATAGATGATGCTCATGATACTAACCAGGGGAAACCATTTATCCAGAATTATGCATCAATTATGCCAGTGCTTTAAGCTCAAGCATTAAAAAAAGTTATTGATGATGATGGTAAAAACGTTGAACATTTAGTAGAGTGGTTGTGTGGTTAACAGACTGGCTACTAATCCATTATGATTTGCTGCTGTGGTCTCAAGTACTGCCCTCAAAGCATTCTTTTACCCAGTTTTTGAAGACATTCTCATTTTGTGATCTAAAAGCTGGAATTTACTCCCACATGACAGAAGATGAACCACAAATCCAAAACACTTCAAGACAAAGTTTACAGACCTAATCCTGAAAGCTAGACTGCATCCCTGCAAATCTCTCTCTCCTGTCTAAATACTAAATAATTTTAAAACATAAAATGCAAAGTAGCATTTGTAATCTGCCAATACTGTATCATTTCTCATGTACCAAAATATCCCCATAGCTTTTTTATCATTATATACGACTGAGTGCAGCATCCAACACAAAATCCTGCTTGCAGCATACGTAGGAGTACCAGCTAATCATATTCTATGCCACCAAAGTGCTCTTTGGCTGTCAAAATTAGTATTTTTCTAAATAACAATGTCAATCTCTAGTAGGCAGCTTTTTAAAATATATAAAACATTCTTCGCTTCATGTTGTATCTTTATCTTCAATATTATACTTTTGTATCTTATATGATGAAGATGTACTTATCTGTAATACTATACGTGTTCATTTTGTTTAACTATGAAATTGTATACATTTTTATTCTTTGTTAACAATTATGTTAATTTGAGGAGTTCTTCTCCCCAAGCTTCATCTGAAAATGGTCCTTTCATTACAGATTCACAATATCCTGGTAATGAAATGCTAATGCATAAATAAATAAATATCATACTACCTGTTTGCCATCAGAGAAATATCACATGCCTCAAAAGTGTTTAGTTCTTCTGAATTTTCAGATGGCAGACACCCTTTTGGACTATTAGATATTATTAGTGAAACTTGGAAAAAAGAAAAATAAATAAAGTGCTGTAAAAATATATCAGTTGTCAAGACATGCTGAGAGTAGTAATGCCCATTGTAAGGAAATTTGTTTAAAGACCCCAAGCCATACTACAAGCAGTGCATAATAGAAATGCAAGGACCTGGGAATTCAAAGCTGGAGATCACATTTTAGCCCCCAATACATCTTTGGTAAACTAGCATGATCCATTTGAAACAGTAGAAAATTTAAACTACAGGATGAGACAGACTGGTAAGAAAAAGACACAACAGATCTGTTATATCAACATCTTGATATCATGGCAATAATCCCAGTTATCCGTTTTTACATTCATAGCATAATCTAATAGGTCAGACAAAGAAAGAAAACAGACCTCTATTTCTGAGTTCATGTACATACATACAAATATTTCAAGCACAGGCATTAAAAACCCTTCTAGCTTGCCAATATACCATGACACTTGTTCCCATAATAAGTGTCCATCCTGTTCTAAAAAATATCTAAACTAGTAATTGCTTTAATGTAATTAGGTAATATGTTCCATGCATCAGCTGCTCTGTCAGAGAACCAGTTAGTACACTTCTCATTCCTACAGAATCTTCTACACAAGCTGTCTGATGATTCTCTGGTACTTTTTGATGACCCCAAACATTCCCAGAGGTAGTTGTCTCTAAATGCCCTATATACTTGAATAAGATCTCCTCTTAGATATCTGTAAGTGCCACTGTACAAGTTCAGATGTTTTAGTATTTCATAATAACTTAGATTTTCACATCCATGGATGCCCTTAGTATATTTCCACTGTACTCTTTCCAGTTTACTCATGCTTGTTTTCTTATAGGGTTTCCATATTGTTATTCCATACTCATATTTGGGTCTAATGTAACTAACAAACAATGACTATATCATTTTTTATTTCCTAGACTTTATAACTCTTCTTATACAACCTATAGTTCTTTAACTATCATTAACCAATTGGTTGATATGATTAGCAAAACTCATTGCTGAATCTACCCATATACCCAGGTTCTTAAATGAGTCTACCGTTTCAATCACTGTGTGCTGTATTAAATATTCACCTTTCAATTTATGTCTCCCAAATCCCATATGCTTAGTTTTTGATGTATTTATCAGCATATTATTCTCCTATGCTCAGATGGCCAATTTAGTGAAGTTATTTTGCAGACATGCCTTATCTGTAACACATGTAATCAGTTTACCCAATTTCAGGTCATCTGCATATAGACATTAGAACACCTCAGATGAAAAAGCTTGGTCTGAAAGATGCATTCTAAATAAATAGGGGCCTAGGACAGAGCCCTGTGGGACACCCTGACTGTAACAAAGGATTTCACTTGTCCATTTGCTGTATGATACTTGCCATGTCCTATTTGTAAGCCATGCAGCTATCCATCTTATCAAGAGCACATCAATACCTAGCTGTACTAATTTATTGATCAGTGTTTTGTATATGAGCCTGTCAAATGATGGAGTTAAATCTGTATAAATTGAATCACAGTACACTTTTTCATTCACAGCTGTTATTATATTGTCATAGTTACAGGTGGTAATAGATCTGTTTTCAACATATGCATGCTGATATATGGTTTCAAGTCCCAACCTATCCAGTTCTGACAATAACTTATCCAATATAACCTTCTCCATTATTTTTCTACAACATGAAAGCAGGCTTAAGGGTCTGTATGACTCTGGGTTTGTCCTACTCCCCTTTCCCTTGAAGATAGGTTTAATAAGCTCATGTCTCCAATCTTGAGGAATCTCCCCATATTTATATGAGCTAGTAAACATCAGATATAATGGGACTGTAAGTTCTTGCTGAAGTTTTCTCAGGTCATTGTTAGTAATTCCGTCTCCTCCCTGTGCTTTGTTTGGATCCAGTTCTTTTTCAATATAATCTAATTTGATTCTAGTATCTGGGGTTACCTGGATGCCACTGGGACAACTTATTACCCTTTTTGTGGAGCCAAACTGTTTTGCATAAGATTTTGTAAATATATCTATAATCTGTTATGTCTGAGAATAAATTTTAGAATCTGCACACATTTTATCAATTTGTGTGCCTTTACTCCTTCCATATCTTATCTTTCTACAAAAAGAGTTCCTATTATGTTTAATATCTTTATATGAATTTTCTTCAAATTTTTCTTGATCTTGTCTCACACTATGCTTAATCTGTTTGTCCAGCTTTTTATTTCAGTTTTCAAAGTTGTAGTTCAACCTCTCTTCTGTTTTTATAGCTTTTGTCTCTCATCTTAATCAGATATCTTGTTCTTATGGAAATATATCCCCCTGATGTTGTATGCCCAGATCCTGATGTTAAACTTTTTTTGATTTTTTTTAAATCAATTTCTCTTTCCACACTTTCCACATTCCATCTGCAGTTTTTCCACTGAACACCTGATTCCAGTTAGTTTTATATAGTGAGTGTTTTGCTTCCATATAATCTGTAATTAACCTTCTGTGCATTGATTTAGATTTCAGTCTGGCAGAATTATATAGCAACAAATTAACCTTTATAACCCCATGATCACTGCATATCAATGGTGGTAAAACTTGACTTGTGGTTATAGTAATTTCTTTGGGAACACAAACAATGTCTAGTATGTTCCATCCCTGGTAGGTTTTTCTACAATCTGAAGCAATTGTTGTTCCTGAATATATGCTATGAATAATTTCCTTACTAACATTGCAGAATCAATATTATTCCAGTCTGTTTCTGGTAAATTTACATCCCCAGCTAATATTATTCTTCCCTTCTGTGTTTCATACAAGAAATGTATGAATTCCTCTAGATTATCTGCAATTGACTTTGGTGGTCTATACACTCCAACAATTGTTATATGTTCCAGGGTTGTCTGTTGTCACAGTTACACAGTCTATAGTACTGGTATTATCATTGAACATGTAATAATCACAGGCCTCATAATTATCTTTAATCTCTATCCTAACACCTCCACCTTATTTTTTGTTAGAATGTTTGCTACAGTAAAAACCTTTATACCCTGACAGCAGGGGCGGCTCGTGCTACAGGACTGCAGGACTGCAGCCCCCCCACCTGTAAAAAGAATAAAATATATTCCCCCCACTGTAGAAAATATAAAAAATAAAATAAAAAAGCAAGTGTCCTGGAACTCCACGCATGATGGCTTAGTTTCTGACTGCTGTGTTAGGCAGTCCAGAACTAAGCACACATGCATGCTTAGTTCTTGAACTCCAGACTGCTGTGTTAGGCAGTCCAGATAGGGAAGGCAGGAACTCAACCCTGCCAGCCCAGAAGTCTGTGCAGTGATGACTGCACAGACTGGAAGAACACAGGAATGCATTGCTCGCAGGCTGGAGGCTCCAGCCTACTCATGTCAAGACCCTGAACAGCCTGCACAGGCTGTTATGGAGGACAGAGAGGTAATCGGGCTGCTGCAGAAGGCAGAATCAGGCTGCTACAGAGGACTTAACTGCCATGGAGGATCATGTATGTGTGTGTGTAATACCCCATTTGCTACATAGTGGTGGGTAGAGAATAAGGCTTGAACCTTGTACCTTGGGCCCAAGTGGCAAGAGCCTGAATTCCCTACCTACCACCATTTGTAAAACATTTGCAGATTTTTGCTTCATATTTGTTCTTTTCTGCTCTGTTCCTCATAAAATCTGTGGTTTCTGTATTTTCGTTACTTAACACAGCCAGTAGTGCAGTGGTGCAGTGGTAGTATTGTTTCCTGACAGCTACAGATTGTCTGGTTTGGTTCTTAGCTGGGGTGCCTTCTATGTGGAGTCTGCATGTCCTCTGTGGGTTTGCTCTGGTGTCCTCAATGGATATTTGTCCCTATTTGTTGGACTGTATTCCCCCATTATTGGCTTCATCCAGGTTATTTATGCCAAGGTTGAGAGCTATGGTGATAACTGAACTCAGTGAATATGTTTGGGGGCTGTATTCCCCCATTATTGGCTTTGTTCAGGTGTTTTGGGCTAAGATGTTGACAGCTATGGTGAGAACTGAATTCACTAAATGGTAGCCATTTAAGTTTCAGTCTTCCTTTTCTTCATAAAACAGATGATTTGGCATAGTGGTATGTTGTTCTGACTGTTTTGCACAGGGTCCTGGGTTCAATACTTGGCAGTGAAATGTATGGTGGTAACACAGCATTTTATTCTAACAACTTTCCAACATTATACAAGCAATGTTTAAAATGTGTCCTTATTTTTTAGTCTTTTGCCCCCCCCCCCCCAATTTTGGATTTTCCAGATTTCTTGTGTTGCAAAGTTCAGAGATGCAGCTGAGTACCAAGCAGATTTTACAAAAAGATGAGAGCTGTAGGGGAACAAAAGTTTAGTGCTGCTTATGCCAAGTGTGCTTGTGTTGTTAATAGCACAATAGGTAGTGTACTTGCTTTTGACGCAGAAGGCTGTGGGTTCTACTCCCACAGTAGGTAGATGCATTGCTCATACTTCACTGTATTGTAAAGGGGGTGGATGCTGCAGTCCTTTTTGGTGAAGATACCAAGTAACTATGAACCTGTTATCAGTTTGCCATCCATTCTCTATTGCAATATTACTAGCGTATCATTTTTTTAATGCAACTTAGGCAATTTATTCCTCAAGGGCAACAGACACTTTATTTGTAGATGAAACAATGACATATAAAGTTGTTTGCTAGCAGCAACCTCTTCGTTAATTACAGATTTCTTTAATGTGGAATTATTTAGATGACTTTTACTTCTTCAGAGATTGTGCATATTTCCTGATACTGGTGGACTGTAGAAGTTTGAGTAGACTTTTATGATAGAAATGTTCTGAATTGGGCAGTTTTGTCATTATTGGTGCATGCATTTTGTTTCATTGTTTACTGGAAAAATGTTCTGAATTGGGCAATTTGGTCATTATTGGTGCATGCATTTTGTTTCATTGTTAATGAAAAAATGTTCAAAACAAATTTAAAACGCCCTCTAACAACTGTACTATATTGTACAAGGAATATAATTTAATACAATCAGGAAGGTGTATCAAATACCACATGTATGTTTTGTGTGCAAGGGGTCTATGATTTGAAAACAGGCCAAAGTTAATCTTTATCTGCCACTGGCAAAATGCATTTTCTTTGAATGTGGGTTTCAATGCTGTTTCAATGAATATGAGTTTCAAGGGCAGAGAAGTTCTAATGCTAAGTCTGTTTTCATTGTGAGATTGCATTGCTTTATTTAGCAAATGTCTTAGTGTTTGTGCTGTAAAATGCAAAATAAAACTTTCAAATGAAGTCCAAATCATCGTGGAAGTAAAGCAGTCTGCATATTAGTGTTTATGCTAATGGGGTGAAATAGCCAAGTAATGGTTCATTGGAATGGCTGCAGGGGGGAGGCTCCATTCAACCATCATTTTGTGAGGGGAAAGGGCAGCAAACTCAAAGACAGCCCCGGCTTAACTATACCTCTCAACTGTCCAGATTTTCACAGAATGAATAGATTTTTGCTTCTTATTTTTGGTTTGTTCCTCATAAAATGTGTGGTTTTCTGGCAAATAATTTAGGAATTAAGTCACTAAATAATGACAGACACTGCGTTTCAGACTTCATAACCTTCAGAAAAATGCATGCTAAAGCAAGACCTGTTATTCTATCAATTGTCTCAGTTTATACAACAATTTATAGTACTGTTTATATGTTCCCCCAGTATATTTGGCCTTGTCCAGATTTCCTGCATTAACAGGTTGAGAGGTACGTGCAAATAAATTGCTTTATAGAATTAGGCACATCCAAACCTCTCAACTGTCCCCAATTTTGGCTCAAAATGTTGCTCTTCCCCTAATAATCCTGCCACAAAAATGGCAATTTTGGAAGAAAATGTGGAGGACTTACAATTAAGAAATAACTGTAATAATCAGAGTTATAGATTACTTTTATTTCAGAAATGCATGTAGTTTCTTTTATTTTGTCAGCTGCTGAAGTTAGCAGTACTAATATTAAAAAAGTGTCCCTTCTTTGAAAGGTTCCCAGCTGTATTGTGTAGCTATTTTATATTTTTGCATCACATTTTTGGTCCATTTTTCATAAAATTGTGTTTTTTTGGCAAATCAGTAGCAAATCAGTAAAGACTGAAGTTAGAAAATAATTACAGAAGTTTGAGTTTCAGATTTTGTACCTTTCAGAAAATTTATACTAATGCAAGATCTACTTTTCTATTATTTTTTATAAGAGAAATATTTAAAAATTGTCCTTATTTTTGGGCATTTTTCCCACTTCTATGTATGGCTCTGCCTATATTTCTTGTTCTGAGGTTGAGAGGTATGACAAATGTGTCAGGGCCATCACAGTCAGCCAGAGACATTTCAAATTGTGACATACTTGTTGCACCCCACTCCCCCATGTAGTGACTCTGGATGTGTCCAAGCAAGGCAAGGAGCAGTTATGCAGTGTAAATGTGCAGATTATCCCCCATCCAAGGTAGGCACAACTGCTGCTTTTAGTCTGTCCTTGATTTTGCAGAATGTTCTGGTTTATGTCATATTTTTATACTGTTGATTTATGCTTATTATTACTAAGAAAGTGCCTGTTGTTCTGTGTTTAAGTAGCAATGCTTTAATGACCATCAGGTAAGCTTGTCTGAGATTGTAAGATACAAGTAAGCTTTAATAAGCATACTGTTAAAGAATTGCCAACATTGAAAGCCTTTCTGTTGTTGCCATGCAGAGAATACTTACATAACTAGATAATGTATAAGCATTGGGTATTGAAATGCATATGACAGTATTTGTAATAAAGGACAGGATTACATTATTTTAAGAAGCTCATTGCATTTGTTGGGGACTTGCAGTCATCTTGGCAGGCTTTACTTGTAAATTAAACAGAATGCTAATCTATCATGTGTGGTCCATTACCTGTACAGTAATCCTTTAAGCAATTTATCTGGAGCTTGTTTCTTGTTTGCTTTCATATTTTACTTTGATTATGTTTTCCCCATGAAACAAGTAGATAGTTGTCAGGCAGCAGGTCTTTTTTGGATAAGAAACATTTTTACAAGTGGGGGTATCACAGAGATTGCTACTTTTCAGCATGTTACTTGGTAATTTAATAAAACTGAATATAAATTATGATTAGAACTGCAGTGCAAGGAGAAGTGGTTTGAGTTGAGTGCTGCTTGTTTTTTTTATACTTGATTTTGACTGAAATTCCAGTAAAGTATTTAAAAAGTAATTAATTTTTTATGCCTCACAACCTTTTTGTTTCCATCTAGATATTAAGTAAGCTTTCATGCAGCCAATGCATTGAAATATTTTTTTCTTCTATACTTCCTTTTGTCTTGATTGGACTCTCATAATTTTGGTTTGGCACCCAGGGCAGCATATTTAATTAAAGTTACAATTTTTTTATGTTTTGAGCATAGCTCTTTCCCTTTCTGGTTTGCCACACCCTTCCCATTGACCCCACCCATTCACCTGTCTCCTGCAGCCCCCCCCCTTTGATTTGAAGTCACCAGCTGCCACTGCCTGACAGAACTGTTTTCCAGCCATTGTTCTTTAACCATGTTTCACAAACAATACCATCAATCCTGTGAGAACGTAATAAATTTTCCAATAAAAAAACTTTATGCTCCTAGCATTAACAACCATCACAGATGCATCAAATGTTGCTATCTGTGAACTGTTAAATTTTCAACCAGGTAAAAATCTTGCCTAATGCTTGCCAAATATTGAAAAATATCTGCTGCAAAAATTCTCTTTCCTGATCTTGACAAATGCACGTCATCCTCTCTGAACGCTTGTGCCCAAAACTAGGCTTGGATGCTCTACACATTTTCATTTTTTAAAACAGCACATTTTTTTTTCCATGTAGGTATTTACCCAAAAACTATTTTCATTCACAGTGACTATCCTTTCTATAGGTGATTTGTGAAAAATACGTCCTAACACCAGTACAAGCTATACTGTCTAAGAGGGCTGTCAGTTCCTTACTAACCATCAGAGAATCCTTGTGGATTATATGATTTGTACCAACATGAATAAAGCCGGATCCATACTTCCTTACATTAAGGCATTCCAAGGCTTGTCTCACATCTTCTGTTTTTGCTCCTGGCAAGCATAACACTATTCAATGTTCATTATCTTTTCTGCAAATATAAGTATCAGTTCCTCTAATAATTGAATCTCCAATTACAAAAATATCTTTGCTGGCCAGCTGTAAAGAATCTTCAGCTTGTAATGCAATCGTTTCTGCTCTATCAATTGTTACGAAGGATAGATCTTCATCACCATTAGTTTTATTAATCCCACTGTTTACATTGTGTATTAAATTCTCATCCAGCTGGTATTGTAAATCCACAGCTTCAGCCATGTAGTCAGCATCTGTCTTTCTCTTCTTTTTTCTTACAGTAATGTTCTTCAATCCTTCCACATTCAATTTAGATTTTTTCCTTTTCACCTGCCCCTTGCCTGTTTTTTCTACCTTCTGTATTGGAAAAATGACACCTTTTTCTGTAGACTGAAGGTTCTCTGATAGAAAAATATCATCATTCCCTGTCACCAGTGTGTTACATGACAAAGCAGAATCCTTTTTACTACGTATTCTCTTTCTTTTAGTCAGTTTCTTTTTCTTCCTTGTTATTTGTTGTGAACTTAGACAATACATTGCCTATGCCACAGAAACAAGAAAAAAGAGAGTTTCTGTAAAGAAATATAGAACTGATTTCCAAGTTACATGTCAGATCAGACTTGATTAAACACTGTACTGAGATCATTTCACTAGAAAAGGTCAGTTTAAAAGTTTACAGAATATTAAAATAACAGAAAAAAGCTGTGGCCATTGACATGAATGGCAGAGTGTGTATAGATGATATAAGTCCTGAGGTACTTACCACTTCCTAGAATTACAGTATATAGCAATATGTTCTGAGTTAGTGATTATTGCTAAGAATGGAAGTGTGTACAGAGGATATAAGTCTGGGATGGCAATGTGTATGATTGATACAAGACCTGAGGCAGTCAATACTGAAGGGGATAGCATTGTGAATAGTTAGTATAAAATCTAAAGTAGTGAACATTGCCTCAAATGACTTGAGACAATATCCATTGCATAGAATGGCTCTGTGCATAAATGATAAAAATCCTGAGGCTGTAACCATTTCCTAGAATGAAAATGCCCAGTAGATGTCCTGAGTTAGTGACCATTGCTTGGAATGAGCTGATGCAACTTCTAAGTTAGTGACTATTCCACAGAACTGCAGTGTTTATAACTGATGAAAATAAATAAATGTAGAGCTGATATAAGCCCTCAAGAAGTGACCATTGCACTGGATGGCATTGTATGGGTAACTGATGTATATCATGAGGTATTCACCATTGCCTAGAATGGCAGTGTGTACATCTAATGAAAGTCTTGAGACAGTGACCATTAATTAGAATGGCAGTGTGTATATCTGATGCAAGTCCTGAGGTAGTGATCACTGCATAGAATGAAAGTGTGTATAGCTATTGCAAGCCCTGAGGAAGTCAACATTACAAAGAATGGAGTGAGCATTGCTGATGTAAATCTAGAGGTAGTGACCATTGCCTAGAATGGCAGTGTATGTAGCTGAGATACTAACTACTTTCTTGGCATAATAAATGACTGGCTTCGGATTACATCAGCATTATCACAGTTGTTCAGTCAATAACTTATATAACATTTGTAGTTTATATAAAACCCGGAAATAAATTGTCAAATCATTTAGTTATGTCTTTGGGCTTTGCCAAAATTCAACAAGATCCTGTCTAAATCTTTTTACTGATGTGTACTATAAGTTCATGTATCAGCAATTATTATTTGTATTTGAATAACCGCTATGCAAATCCCATAATCTCAAGTATTTTGTACAGAAAATATCTTAAATTGGATTCACTATACAATCTCGAAGTACTGAAATGTCGAATTTCAGTATTTTGAGACTGAATAGTCGAAAACCCACATACACGAAAACCCACAATCACGAATACCACAACCGTGACCATTCACACACACACACACACACAAACCAGGACATAATCACACACACATACACCTACCGAAGTAAACAAACATAACAACACACAGAAACACATCTAACCTACCTATAAGCAGGGGGAAAGCCCCCCTGCACACCCCCTACTTATATATTCTAACTTCAAGGTCACACTGAACACACAAACACACAAAAAAACACCACTGCACACACTCACACACACACTAAAATCCCTACCCAATATCCTCAAACACACAACACTTACCTGAAACCCCAGATAAATCCACAAACTACACCACACGTAATGAACGCGACACCATGATAGCAACAGATTTGACACTTCAGCATTCGGCATAGTGTAGTTTCGAGTAACTGCACTTTCCACTATTCGGTCTCGACGTACTGAAATTCGAGATTTCAGTACGTCGAGATTGTCTAGTGTATCCCTTAAATTACATAGAATATACAATAATGATAACTAATGTGGCATATTGAAAAATGGATTTTTAGTGGATTTACCCTGGTATAACTTGGTTAACTGAAAAAATCCAGACAGAAGTTTTCGGTACTGTCATTGCAAACAGACTGCAATGATTTGGATTATTTAATGTGACTGAATTTCATATCACTTCATCTATTCTCCTTAATTGGAATATTGGAGCTGAAGAAGTCTGTCTTAAGTAGGAAAATAAAGAATAACACTCCAAATATTCAAGTAATCATAAAACAAGAAAAAAGATGAGGTCATCACATTATAAGGCTCTTTAATGTAGGCATGAAGAGAAGTCTATGGTGTTTAGCTGTTTTTACATAAAATACACACGATAATAAAATGTGCCCATCAACTATACAACACTGCTGTAGACAGCAAGATCAGGAAAGTAAGAATGATAATTAGGCAGAATAAGGTGTGAAGCAGTAATTAAATAAAAAGTGTAATGGAGAAATAAAGGGTTAATGCATTGGGGAGACAGTGGAGACTAGACAGAAGTAGAATTGGCATAGAAAGGATATTGAATATTGTTTATAATTGTGTTCCAAAATAACTTTAATGTAAAGGATTTGCCAGAGATATTAGGGTCCTAGATACACAATGTTTTAACTAGTGAATATATAACAATTCATAAGCATACCCTATCGGAATACCTGTACTGCAGTAGCAAAAAAAAATATATATATGAAACTTAACAAAGGTTGACTTCAAAGAGCCTAACAAAGGAAAATTAACTTGTTTAATCAAATAAGTGTATAAGAATATAATTGGTTTAAACTTTAAAAAGTAATAGGCTACAATCAAACCAAAATATCCAAAAAGTAATTATAGAATGAATAAATTGAATAGTGACTATGGTCTTTCTGAGTATATTAGGATAATTGTTCCTGTAAAATCTGTACCTGAAAGCAAAAAGTAGTATCATTGCTGAAGTATTTGAGACTTTTAAAATGTGTTCAATTGACAAATCAATATGAGATGGAAAAGGAACATGTAGAAAGCTGTGTTCATTTGTAAAACCTGGAGATTAAATAGTAAATATAAAATGTAGAAGCTTAATGCCTCAAAATGGACTGAAAGGCACTTTTCTCAAAAGCAAATGTAAAACACCATACTTATCAAAACTGATTTTTATCAAACATTAGTGATACACACATTAGAACATCCAACTAGGAACATCTTTACTTCCCCCTTATCAATAACTGTACAGAAAAAAGAAGAAAACCTTTGCATCTTTGCACAAGTCCATAAGCCATTATATACGGGTCTATATTAGATCATCGAAACGGCAGAATTTCGAATGATCTAATATCGAACCCAATATTGTGAACGCTGAAAACAGCAAAGCTGCACAAAACCGAATTCTTTCCTAGGGAAAGAATTTGGTTGGCCGTTGTTGTGGCTTCGCTGTTTTCAGCGATGCGGTGGAAAGGTACGGGTTGGGTTAAGGTAAGTATGTGATTGTGCGTACGTTCGGGTTAGGGCATGGGTTGGGTGAGTTAGGGTTAGGATGCAGGTCAGGTAAGTGTGTGATTGTGACAGAATTTGGGGTTAGGGGTGGGTTAAGTGAGTTAGGGTTAGGGCGCGGGTGAGTGTGCAATAGTGAGAATTTGGGGTTGGGGCGGGTTAAGTGAGTTAGGGATAGGGCGCGGGTGAGGTGAGTGTGTGATAGTGACGGACCTTAGGGTTAGGGTCTGGGTTAAGGTAAGTTCATAGATAGTAGTGTATGTGCAGTGTAGTGTAGGGTTAGATGTAACTTTTAAATGTATGTGTGTGGATTGCTGCTTTTTAGTGTGCTTGTGGTGTGTATGTGTTTCTTGGAACAGCAAATTTCTTCCCTAGGAAAAAAATTTGCTGTTTTGAGGTTTCAATATTGTTAGGGTTCTGGTTTTGCAGTTTGACGTTACCTCATTCGATAATGAGCCATTTCAATGATCTGATATAGACCCATTATATACTATGCATGGCTTTTAAACATTTGTTGATGCCTTCTGTATCTTCTGGACAACTTAGCTTATCCCACATTCTCCACTTTATGCAGAGAATCTTAGATTTACCTTTTACCTTGCCTGTCATCTCTAGCTCTTTAACCCCCTTCATTCGCATCCCCCCAAAATCAAGAAAGTCATCAATATGAAGTTTACAACTATTACTAGTGAAATAAAGTCAGAAGAAGTATAATATTTTGTTCATTATATTGAAAATCTTGTCATCAATGGGCATAAACTGAATCAGATTCATTAACACCTACACTACGATTACACCATTCTGAGTGAATAGACATCACAAGCATAGCTCCCAACATCTTCCTCCTAATTTTAACTTTCATACTGATTTTCTTGCATCCTTAAATATTGAAAGGGATCATAACGGTTACTACAATGTGCAGACTACATCTACAAATCTTTCTGAGTGAATAGACAGCACAAAAACGTGGTATGGATGTTTTGGAGTACAGATTGTGTGCACTTAGTGTGGGCATTCAGGAATCCATCCCTGAGTATATCATTCTTCAGATGCAATGATGGAGTTAGATTCTATTATTAATATCATGCTGGTCCATGAGGGCTAAGACCTGATATATAAATTAAGCTTGTTCTGAAGATTCTGGATTCCCATGTGCCACTCATCTACAAAACTTTTAATCTGCAGATCCTTTAACATTTTTCTTTCTAAATGAGATATTAAGTCTGTAAGAGAGTAATTTCCATCTGAACCTGTCAAAAAATTTATATGTCATTTTGGAATCGGCCTGCTCAAGCTGAGACAGAAAAGTTATCTGAGAAATCTTATGGAGTACAGAGTCTGAAAAAACACTGACAGAGTTGCTACATTATTGTTTTTGTTTAGCTATTGAAAATATTTTTCCTGTTAATCAGTGTGATTTTATTGTTAACTTTATTAGTTCTTTCTTTATTTCTTTCTGTCTTCCTTTTTTCTTCACTGCTAATGGTAAGTTTGGTGTTGTATATCTCTTGAAATGCTGTTACTCAATGCTCCCTCTCAGCAGTCCGCTAAACATTTTCAGTGACATCAAATTAAATACCATGCAAGACATTCCTCTTGAAAGCTCCTGAATTTCTCTGAGTGATAGGATGATAAGAATTGTCCAGTTGCTGTTTGATTGCATTTACTGTGAGTGTATATAATAGTATTGTGAATTTAAGAAATTATGTTGAATCTGGTTTGCCATTTACTACCGTGTTTGTGATGAGTGACGAAGCTGTTAACATCGTTCTTGCTGTGCTGCCATTGTGTGTGCCATTAACACTGCTGTTTACCATCAAATACTAGAGTATCTTAATATTACTTACTTTGTCTATTAAGAAGACTGAGTAACTAAAGGTATAGCTCATAACAAACAGTGGAGAAGAAATCTCTCAAGCATTACTGTTCTACCTAGTTATGTCCTCAGCAGGAAATGCTGTCCATCCCAAATATCTTAAACTGGATATAGTGAGCAATGAGAATAAGTGGATGGATGGACAGCTGGATAGATGATTGCCAAGCGTATATGTTTTTATATGTTAATTATCTTTCCTCCCTTCCAGATGACCATCAGCTATCATTGATTATTTGCCTTATTTGCTCCCCATAGATGTAGAACAGACTGCAAAGTCAATTATTAAGGCGACCTTCAGGGGAACATCTGGTTAAATCTTAACCCTGACTCCAGATGGCATGAAAGTTTTCTGCACCTTCTCCTGTTTGCATGCTGATTTCTACAAATGTCTAATGTAGGCAAGTACATTCATGGCTTTTAATGTTGTACATGCATCTCTGTCTCCAGTAGGTGTCAGTATTGCAATTTTCCAGATCATCTCACTCCACAGTGGGTGAGCCAATGTCAGCTGCTCTCTCCCATCCTAGTATGTTTTGAGTAGAAAGCCATAGGAGTCAAATTAATCAGAATAAAAGAATCATGGATATACAGAAAACATATATTAATCCATTACAACTAAACACTTTCATCTCCACACATACAAGTCTGTTAAATACAAGAGCAGTAAAGCTATGTGACTAATATCAGCAATTTAAAAACTTAATAAAACAAAAATAATATCAAGGATAAAATGTATCAAAATATATCAACTCAAGATTGTACATTTAAAATGTATTTAATGTTTGCACTGTCATTAATACCTGGTGCCAGCCAAGAATTTAGATGTGTTCACTATTTTAATTCTTTCTTGTGTAACAAATCCCCCAGCTACCTCCCATTGGGGTCTTGTGTCACATTATTAAAAGATCAAAACTTAAAACTTTTTTAAAAACTGTTGTAAAAAAACAGTCTACCTAGATAAAGCTTTGTTAGGACTTATATGTGCAATAACCAAAAAGTGCTAATTCATCTTCTGCAAGACTGTTTTATACACTCAAAGACCTCATGACTATTGCACAATGCTATATACACTGCCTTGACAAAGTTGCAGTTGAATTGTTTTTGCTCCTTGAAATCCTGTTCATATTCATATGACTTGGTAGTTTTTCAGTAGTAAATCTGCAGATCTTGCAAACAGCATATTGTAATGCTCCAACATGTTTAGGAGCAACAAACATGGGATAATCAGGTCACAATTAAATTTGAAAATTTAGAGAGATCTTATGCACAAAAATTGCACCTGTAACCAGAACCTCTGATATGTCCCTGTTTTCCATCAATAATCTGATAATCTCCAATGTATCAGCAGAGTAAGCCAACAGAAATTCACATTTGTAATCAACAGTGGAGTCTTATACCAACAAAACAACCATGATTCCCCCATAAAATATATGCAAGGATTATGGATGCACTCCATTCCAACAAACCACTTTTATCAAGTTGTCTTTCTCTATAGAAAATGTAAAGTAATTCAAAATTAATTTACATAGCTGATTTACTTGGCACAGCAACATTATTTTCCTGTATGTGTGGTACCCATAGTTGGGATGTAAATAATTGTTGGTGCCAGGGGAGATCTATGTAACGATGAAGACATGTTTCCTGTTTGATTCAATCTAGTGTGCACATCCAGGTAATTAATACCCTGTGAGGTTTGTTTACCTTCAAAAATAAAAGAAACTGGTGCATTGATTAACCAACACAATAAATTCTTGATTTCTACCCAGTTCTTAGCCAAAAAGTGTATATATATATATATATATATATATATATATATATATATATATATATATATATATATTTAATATATGTTAATATATATAATGATATATGTTAATATATATTAATATATATGTGTATAAATATCTATAGGCAATAAACATAATATGGGCTTTTACATAATGAAACAATGAGTTGATGAGTACTGATAAACAAAGTTGCATTCCAACTTAGGTGAAACTGAATTTGTGCATGGGGGACATATTGATTCTCACTATAACATCCCTAAGTTGCTGAAAATATTTATTATTATAGTTAGAGAAGCTGTAAACAAGAAACAAATTCCCGAAAAGCATAAATGAAATGAATAGTTCTAACAAACATTTCACTGGTGATAGCAAGGAAAGGACACATGTAAGCAATGTCAGTGCTATAATATATATTTGTGCAAAACGCACACTCATCTAAATAGACAAACTCCAGTAGTCATGGCCACAGTTCTCATAAAAGTCCCATGAATTTTTAACACGAGAAGGTGTTGTTTGGAGAAGGTCACTTAGTCTGATGCAGGAATATAGTAGGTGACTCTGTCTTACAGCTCTCAGCAGCCATTCTAGGCATATATTTTGGATTATGTCAGGACTTATTGATTTTTGGAATTCCAAAGGTGATTGCAATGTGAGGATGGCCCATTAGAAAAAATAGTTCCATTCTGATAATCTTCTGATGCAACACTGACAACAATCAAAGTTCAATATCTGCACAGGCCATGTGGATGTCCCTTAAATGCACCAATCAGTAATACAAATCATTGTGTAAATGTACATTTATTACCTGTTTGTATTTTGTAAACTGTATAATAACCAGCCCTATACATTTGTCTGGTCTCATAGACTATAGGCCATGTATGCCTTTTATTTGTTTCAAGGTTCCCTTATTTAAGCATTTATTTAGCTAGTATAATGTCTAGGGTATTGTAACAGTAAAGTTCTAATCTCATAGGAAATTATTTTTAAAAGTGTGTAAAGTGAAAACTAAAGAGGTATTAGAAGTACTCTTTTTTAAAGGACCCTGAGGTATAGCAGGGAAAATATCCTTGCACTCATCTGACATTTCAATTTTGATTCTGTATTGCAAAATGCTAAGTTAAAATATGCTTCTAATGTTTTCTGTTCAGCATGGAACACAGCTTAATCCCATGTGCATCACCCAGAGTTGTGATGGTGAAAAAGTCTATCCATTAAATTATAAATTGTTTCATATGACAATGCCTTTTGTCATGGCTTCAGCATCATCTGCCTCTGTTGCTAGGCATTTCTTTCATGAGGTGACTTGTTTCTTTTCCTAAACAAATTCTGTCTGTGATTAGTCCTGATTGGTATATGGACTTAATCGAGAATCACTGTGAGACCTGCTGACAATTCGCTGAGAAAGTATAAGAACAGGTACATTATTGCAACCAGCTTCCTTGACTCCAGCACTGGTCATGTGCTGATTTCATCAAATGAAAGAATAATTAGGATTGAATCTCTTAGAATTTATAACATAGGCATTTCTGTTGTTACTGTCTTCTACCCAATAATTGCTTCTGTTTTTATTGCAAAAACTTGCCTCATAGCATCAGCATGACTAATAATATTTGTGTAGATAGCCTCTATGACTATCTTCATGTTGACCAATTGATTTCATATTATTTAACCAAAATGGACATAAGTTCATGGGCAGCCTTTTCAAAAATGTGTTTTATCAGGAAACATATTAGGTTCTGTAATACCCCTAGGAATCTTAAGCAGTCTTAACACTTTAGGTACTGTACCATTAGCTGTACCATTGCCTGTTCAATGAAAGCAATGTCCCACATAAATGAATTTTATAAGGATTTTCCTCAATTGTTTACACTCAACAGTAATTGACTTACCAGGAGAGCTGTCATGAAAATGAATGCCAAGACTGGTTGAGGAATAAGTATTAATGTCTAAAGATGCAGTCACATCCCTTGTGGATGGCTTTTCTGCCTATTGTGTAACATTTAGGGCAATGTTACTAGCAACATACATTGCCAGCTACATCCCTAGCAGTCATGCACCAGTAAAAAAAGACTGCAAACCTGCCACTGCTTTGGAAACATACTGATAAATGTGATACAATTCTACTGGAAGAGTGCACCAGTTTAAAACAGAAAATGTATTGGAATGTAGTGGAGAAAACAATATTTCCTTGAATGAGCCAAAGATGCTGCCTACAAGCAAAATTACTAAGAGTCTTGAACTTCTAGTCTCAGCGGTGTACGAGTCAAAATAACCAAAATGAAAGATAAATAGACTCACAGATTCACATAAAACATATTTTAATATACTGTATCTAAATGCTTTCATGTCTACACATACAATGGAACTTCTTCATAGTTAAAACAATAAATTGTCAAATCAATACCTAAAATAAAGGCCAAAAAGGCTTTGGTACCCGCTTTTGCTTCCATATGTCAGATCTACTTTGCTATGACCATTAACAGGGTGTCAAGATGCCATGATTTCCATTTTTATGAAGCATTTGCTGCCTTTAATTTATAGAAATTCTGGTCATATCAATGCATGAAAGGCCACCCCTCACATTATATGTGTCTCTTTTGGTAAACATTATGTATCCATATGTACGGCAAACACAACCTCCTGACTCAATGGTATACAGAGCATAGTGTAGAGCTCAATGTGATTGTAATGCAGCTGTTGTAGCAAGCCTACACAGCTTCATTCCCCCTGAATGCACAAGCCAGCATCAGCTCCTCATTCCCATCCTCCCATGGTGGTGGTCCCTGCATCTACTGAGCTATTAGTGGAACATGGGCACAGTCAGGACTATATCCCTGTATACCACGGGACCATGGTTTCCTGCCTCTTTTGTGATGTAAATCAGCATGCCAATAGGACATAATGTTTTTATTGCCTTTTTAGGTATTATTCTTCAAACTGATCACATCAGTTTAAGTGAGAATTCTGTATTACAACAAAGTCTGAGGTAATGTTTTTACAACTCTGACATTCTGTCTGTGTTTCCAGTTAGAAACTCATAATTTGTACAGTGATTTCCAGATTTCTGGACAATTCTTCTGATTTCCTAATAGTTCAGGAGGCAGTCCCTGCCAAATGTTATGCTGGACTCAGCATGAGGGAGGGGAAGAGAGTGTTCAGTACACAGGACTCTGTTACCAGACTACTTTACACTTCACAAAAAATGACATTAACTCTTAAACATCTTGATTCTATAAACAACTAAAACAAGATACTGTTCTTTGTTCATCTTACCCTCAATATTGAATATCACTACATACCTATACAAAAGTCTAATTTGCATCCAGTAACAACTTTCCTCCTAGATTATTTTACATGCAAACTGCTCAAAGAAGTCTGTAGCTCTCCTCTAGACAACAAATTCTTTCATACATGCGCCACTTTTGCACTGTGAATTCAAGAAAGGATCATTCTAAACATATTTGTCTTCCACCTTGCCACAGCTGGAACAGTCTTCTCTAAAATACTCGTTCTTATCTGAAGCTCACTAATTGATGTGTTCAGAAACTGCAAGAGATTAATACAGTTAAATAAACCAAGTAACATCTAACTTATACCTGGTGATATTCCTGTGGCTAACTTCGGTGTTGCTGTCTTAACAGAGAGGTAAGTGCACTAATATGCAGCTATGATGAGAAATGTAGCTGGTACTTATATTTAGCACTGTATTGTAGAAGTATTTTTCTTTTATACATTTACAACTGGTTTTGTATGGATTTAATCTATGAGCTATTACTGTTTAAACTATAACCTTCTTTTACTTTCCGCTATGTAAAATTTGTAAGCTATCATTTTGTATATTGTTACTGTCCTTCTGGACTGGTTGTAACTGAAAAGTATCCTTGATTATCTCATCCATGCAGATAGCAAATGTAGATAAATAAAAATACATGAAGTGGCATGCTTCTGTAACTTAACAACAATCCTAATGCAAATTCACATCCCACTTCCTCTAGCTATATCTCACACCTTAATGAAACCCTTTTGATTATAACAGTCATGCCATTATGATGATAATCATTACACATTGCTCCCATTATGTCTTCCACAAACCAGCAGCATTTAATTAATCCTATAATAGCCACTTCCATACCCACAAACAAACAAACATACAAACAAACAAACAAACAAACAAACAAACAAACAAATAAACACTGTGAGACTTATTAACTCGGACACCAACCATAATACCTGACACATTGAAGCTTCTTTTTTCATTTAATCCTGCTGCTCTAAGTAATTACTGTCAGCATTACTATTATGCAATATGATGGCTATACTGACTCACATCTAAGGTTAACAAGTGCAATATGGTAACTTACAGCTGCTATTCACTAGTCTCTGTTCTCTATCTTAACAGTGTAGGGGTTTGGTGGTGAGTATTTATTTATTATTTATCACTGGATAATGGGTATTGAATGTGTTTATATAATGTGAACTGCCTCTTGCATGTCATATGTGTTATTTTCTTTCTTATGTTATTCTTTGATACCGCTGTATCTATGTTATTTACACTGCATTTCTCCCATGAGCTGACATTTGTAATTTCATTTAGGCTGCACTTGTGTGGTCCTAAATGACAATAACATTTCTTTGAATCTTTGAATTTTTAAATAAATGATATCTATTCACGCTAGTAAAGTTTGGTTTCCCACAGGTGATATTCATCAATCTGCCAAACATTCATGTCAGAACTACAAATAATCAACAACTAACAACAACATATCTGAATGCCTGCAGCATAACAAACTCTAGCCACAACCTAAGTATAATGGCAATAACAGAGTTGTGTAAAAAATAAGATGTTCCTTAGAGCATTGCAAACAAATGTAATGTCTATTAAAGCATGTGCCTAGGAAGCAGAACAGGAGGCAGAATCCTAAGTTATAGCCAGTCACTGGAATTCTGCTTTCATTACTAATTTACCTAAATTCACAGACAATACTAACTGGCTAAACTGCAAATTTTTCTCTTGACACAGTCATGAAACTTCACATTTCATTTGCTGACAGCCCTTTCTCACACACACACACACACACACACACACACACACACACACACACACACACACACACACACACACACGCACTTAGCATTGATTCTATCCTAACTACCATTCAACCACTCTTTGATGAAGCACACTTTATCTCCGTAGTGATATTATTATCCACTAGAAATACACTGAAATGTGAGGCAACTACATATCTCTCACAAGGTGCGGGTTTGCAAGGAGTATACAACCTCCTTCTAGACTTAATCCAGACACAAGTTATCATGCAGTCTTTGTTTGGATATTCACACACAATCCTTGTAAACTGCAAAAGAACACTGCAATACATGCCTCATTGCTTTGTGATAATATCATAATAACCATCTTTTATGCAATCTTTCCATAATCTTGGATAAACACTTACAACCCATATGATACCAAAATGTGTATTATTCAGACAAGTATCTGAACTACCTAGCACTGCCTGGATTGATGTAACTTTCCAACCTGGCTGTAGTATTACAGTTTCTTACCCTCTAAATATACTATTACCCATAAAAATAAATATTACCCACTGTGTAAAAGACTGCTCACAAATATTTCAGCAACCTCATTTAGGGCTGAAGTAAAATAAGAAACTTAGAAACCTGATTCAATTTGGCATTAAGACAAAAGACATAAAACAGAAAACACATGGTTCAACTATTCTGGTTTAAGAAATTCATTCAAAAAATGAATTGGGACAAAAATCTATACACACATAATGCACTAACTTCCATTTCAAATTACCCTACAGTTGTTTAGCTGCAGTTACACTGACTAACAATTAAATTTTATCATAATCAAAAGAGCACATTTATTCTAGAAGTTGTCCAGCTGCAATTTCTAGTTCATTATTTGCCTACTTTGCAAGCACAGTTCAGTTGGCATTCATAGTCATTGTGCAAACATTGTCCACAAATGAGCATAACTTGGCCATGATTCATAAAGGCCATTGACATTAACATGCGATGGCCACAAATAAGCCTACGCACATTAACCCATAATAAGATATAAATGAAAAATTATATAAAATGGCATATGGTAAAAAAGTGTTCTTTTATCCACATGTGATTCATACTCAAATTTCCATGCTGTCTTCAGATTCAATGATGAAATTGGAGTTGTGCCTATTCTATCTGCTTTGCAATTCATGTACATACTTGGTGAGTCTGAAAAATGATTTCAGTTGTCCTTTCCCGGGTCTATATAATTAGATCAAATGTTGATAATCTCAAATGGTCTAAAGAGCAAAAATGTTGGAATTCGAAGTGCTTTTTTTTGAGATCGCAGTACATTGAAGATCTGAATATTTCCCCTTTCCTCACTGTAGTGCTATCTCAGAGCAGGGGGTGTGGGGGGCACAGCCCCCCACAATACAGAGTTCGAGTACATTCAAAATTTTCAACATTCGATTTGATGATATAGACCCCCTTTCTCTGCCTTGATCCCTTGTTTCATATAATTACTGCACACTGTCACAATCATTCACAAAAGATTTCATTAGTCAAACAACACAAGAATGGAACAATGCCTGTCATCTGCAGAAGAAAAAGGTTATGTGACACAACCCCCGTAATGATATATACATAAGAGTCCAGCCAAGTAAAGATGCCCTGAAGTAATTTTGCAGTAATATGAATACACCCACAATAGTATAGAAAGCAGTCTGTTAGCAAATCCATCCTTTCCTTAGCCCCTACCACTTTCCTGTAATAATAACACTACTGTCAGTTCTCATTCATCAGTGACACAGGAATCTCCCAGAAATGACATGTGTTGTGCCAGCAAAACAACCTTGCCACATCAGTACTTCTGAATGAAATCACTTCATTTCTACCAAAAAGAACAATCACTAAAAACACCAAAGTAAATGATTTTTCATTGATTAACAATCATTTCCACCAATTTTATTTATTTATCTATTGATTGACACGATTATCAGGAAAGTCTGATGGGGTAGAATCCATTTTTAGTAAAGACCTGGGAAGAAAAGCTCCAAAGTATTACAGAACATTTTAAGAACAATAATTTTATAATCTTTAAAAATAACACAAAAAACACCTACAGCTTAAATAATTATACCAAATCGGACATAATATGAAAACATTGGTTAAGAATAGAAACAAGTTATCTGACAATGATTTAATGTTTAGATAATTTTTTGCCAGTTTATAGAGAAATTAAAGGTAAGTTAGTATAATACAAAGAGGATTTGCAATATGAAGTCAGAAAAAGCAGGCTTATGGTATATTTAGATGCTTATGGTATATTTAGAGACACATCCAGGGAAGAGAAATCAAGAAATTCAAGAAATTCAAGAGAATTCAAGGAAGTGAGTGAAGAAGGGAGACTAAGGATGTGTAAGTTATGAATAGGTATTTGTCCACATTTAGAGATACAGTTTATCCTGGTGTTGAGCAAGAACAGAGACAGCTTTTCTAAAGGATGGAAAGGAGGACATTGACCTGATGGATATAGATAAGGAGTTCCAGGCCTCAGCAACATGGTATGAGTATAGACAATGCCCAGCAGATTTGATAGGTGTGTGAATAGACAGGAGTTTTTGGTCATTGCATCTTAATGACTGACTGGAAGCATAGCTGTGTAGAATGCTTTTTAGTGCTCGACAGGCAGATGGATGCTGGATAATTTTATAGGTGGCATTGCTCTCCTACTTTGGACACAATAGGAGTCTTTGTGGGTTCTGTTCAGTCTTTGTGTGATCTCTCAGCTCATCAAATCTAGTGGCTGAGAAATTATGCACTGTCATCATGTCAAAGTCAAAATTCTCTGTGTCAAGCTGTTCTGTCATATTTCTGGGTGATCTGGACAAGGTAACAGCCAGATAAAGTAGTTTGCCTTTTGTATAGACCATTTTGAAGTTGTAATTTTGCTATTTGAGCATCATTCTTTGTAATCTCACTGGAGCTGAATATATAGGCTTTTTTAGAATAGTAACTAGAGGTTGGTGATCAGTTTCAATCTGAATTGCTCGACCATAGATATAATCATGAAACTTGGAACATGCAAATACTATTGCCAAAAATTATTTCTCAATTTGAGCATATTGCATCTCAGTTTTATTAAGTGTTCTAGATGCATAAGCCACTGGTCTGCCCTCTTGAAGAATAACTACACCAAGACCAAATGTTGAAGCATCACAGGAAAGGGTGACTAGTTTATTTACATCATAGTATCTTAATGTAGGTAGGTGGCAATTTTCTGCTTAAAGTCTTCAAATGCTTTTTGGCGCTGTTCTAACCATGACCATGTAACATGTTTGCACATCAGCTCTCTTAAAGGTGCTGTCAGCTCACTAAATTCTGGTATAAACTTGCCTAAATAGTTGACCATGCCTAGGAAACGCTGTAGAGCTTGAATATTATCTGGTGCTGACATCTCAAGAATAGCGGTTTGCTTGGTCGGGTCTGGTCTCAAGCCAGTACTGGTAAATAAATGACCTACACGTGTAACTACTGGTAGTCTGAATTTGCACTTCAGAGGATTGAGCTTCAAGTTTACTTCACATGCTCTGTCTAGAACTCTCTTAAGGTTTCTGTCATGCTCTGCTTCACCATTACCTCCAACCAATAAATCATCTACTATTATGGCACAAGGATAACCCCCAAAAATTTGCTCTATTCCATGCTGGAAGACTGTACTTGCAGAATTTATTCCAAATGGCATCCTTAGGAATCTGTATCTGCCAAACAGGGTACCAAAAGTGGTTAGTAATAAGGATTTGTGATCAACCATCACTTGCCAAAATGAACTTTTTGCATCCAAGACAGAAAAAACAGTGGCATTTGGTATTAGGGCTAAGACCTCTTCAACTGTGCACATTGGATGATGTGGTCTCTCCAACCCTTTGTTCAGATCTCTTGGGCCAATATATATTCTGATTTCATCTGAGCCTTTTTTTGTGGGCTGCGACCATAGAAAACACCCATTCAGTTGGTTCTGTGACTGGACAAATTACATCTTGCTGCACCATTTTATCAAACTGTGCTTTGACTTTATATTGGTCTAAATACTGCAGTGACCTCTGGGTCTAACTTCATGGAGTACACAACTGGAAGTTTTCCCAACTTGTCATCGAAAACATCAGCATACTCTGAGAAAATGGCTTCAGAAAAATTGTAACTAGGATATGCACTTATATGATGAACTTATTTGGTAAAAGAAAGCATATTCATTCTCAAACTGTCTTTGAGACCCAGTAATGACTGTACTGGTCTTTGGACTACATAGGATAACAAGCTGTAACAGTTCTCAGCCAAATAATATGAACGCATCACTGAGTCTTCGGTTTGAATTTCTTCACCTCCATAAGAAACAAGTTTCATATTATTGGCCACATTGAGTTGCTCATTAATTCTTACTTTAGCAAATGTGTCACTGATATAGCATTACACTGTGAAACAGTGTCTACTTTAAGCTCTGTGGATTTACCATTGATCAAAACACTTTGTTCTTTACCAATAAATTCAATTCATCGACTCTTTCACCCATCACTGATACACTATCTACATAGAAAGCTGACTGCTGTGGCTCCACTTGATCAACTTGCTGTTTTGTGTGACCTTTCTTTACAACTGTGTGGGGTTTACTTGGTTTGCAAAACTTTTGAAAATGGTTCCATTTTTTACACTTGTGACACTGCTGTCCAAATGCTAAGCATTTCTCTCTTTTAAACTCATGATTGACACCCCAGTTGTGACAGCTAACAATAAAGCTGGGCTTGAGTTTTGCTAATTCACATTTGTACTGAACTAAACATGCTCCTTTAACTGAACTGCTCTTAGAACGTGCTGGAAAACTATGTGGTTTCCATGGTGAGCCAGCAGGGGTTGTGGCTGCCATATGCTTATGCCTACTTCTGTTTGCTAGGTGTTGCATACTATCTACATTTGCTCTGGAGCCTGCTGAATTGCATACTATCTACATTTGCTCTGGAGCCTGCTGAAACCATGCTCTTGTCACTTACAAGCATACTTGTGTGTTTTTCTGTAACTGCCTGGATTTGACAAATCTCACTGGCTTTATTCAATGTTAAATCACAGTCACAAAGCTTTCTCACAACAGCACTATTAATACCACACACGTTTGTCCTTTATTAACTCATCTTTCAAGTCACAAACTGACACATTTTGACTTTGTTATTCAGGTCAAGTTATATAAGCTGCAAAAGTTCCCCTTGTTTTCTGATCTCTCATGTAAAACAAATGCCTCTCTAATGTAATATTTGTCTGGGGGTTACATATTTCTCTGAATTTGCACTTCAAACACCCGAGGTCTTCCCTGGACTCAGCCTGTACAACAATATGATGATTTTCACCTTCTCCCTCATATACTGCTAGTGCATACACAAATTAATGCTCTATTTCAATGGTCACTGACCCAGCTAGGTTTAAAAAAATGAATGCTCTGATGCATACATCTTTATCTGAATACGCTGCTTGTATAAAAATATTGTACTCTTGCTCAAATATTCTCCAATCTCTGCAATATTCTGATCAAATATAAGTGGTAAGGGCTTTTGAAATCTGTCTGCCATATTAACACATACCAGTGAAGGGTTTTGCAAATAAGCACAAACATATAAACATACACATATGCCAGAAAGTTATGACAGTATTTATGACTTTGTCAAATAGCACAAGCCTCTGTATAACTGAACTTAGAGAAATGAGTCTCTCGGGCACTGTAATACACTTGAAATTAATGTACTGCAAGAAATCACCTCATCAGTTTAAGAAACATTTCAAATAACTGCACGATGTGAACAAACTGGGCAGAAGAAGCTCAGGGTCAGTAACATTTTGAAGTAATTGCACTTTGCGAACAAACAGTACACAGTACACTGAAATTTCCCCAAAATGGTGGTACCTTGCTAGGCAATTCTGTACAGTGCAAGGAAGACTGTAATGGTAGCACTTTGGGAATAGACACACCCAGCACAAGAAACTTTTTGAAATGGCTATACTTTGACTATACTTCATGAAATAGTTGCACTTTGCACACAAATAATTCTTCAGAATACATTCACACTAATAAGCATACACTGCAAGTACTTTTGCACACTTTGAGATATTTTGAATATCTCTAGTTATGCCCTTGATACAATATAAAGTTGTAGTTATGCCAAAACACAGCACTTTGCCAAAACATGCAGTTGCCTTGCCTTATTTATGCTTAATGTGCCCTTTTTGTCCTTATTATATTCCTTTTGCTCGTTTAATCTCTTCTCATGTCCATTGTACTTTTCTTAAGCTTGTTTTACTCTAAACATGCCTGTTTTGCCTCAAACGTACTCATTTTGCTTTATAGTTTCATAGTTTCATAGTATAGTACTAGGCTATCTGCCCTAGGGCATTTATAAGCCTAGCCAAAGTGTATGTGGCTTTCGCCACCCCATGTAATGATACAAAAGTGTACAATTTAACATAAATTTAGTTTACTGTGCCTCTATCTAGCAATGACACAGAGATGACCCCCGGGGTAAATCTACGATCACCCATCCATTCGTCCAGATTTCTCTTGAAGAGAGTCAGTGAGGGGCTCTGCCTAACAATGACAGGTATCCTGTTCCAGAGTGCAGGAAGCCTCTGGGTTATGAATCTGTCCCTCCAGCATGTCCTATTCATATTTGTGCTGAGGTTTAGATCTTTAGCTCTCGTGGCTCTGATGGATTTGGATTTTTTGAGGTGGAGCATGTCCATTAATTCTGAATTGGACATGGCCTTATATGTAAGGCACAGATCACCTCTGAGCAGGTGGTATGCTACTGAATAGAGCTGCAGCTTTTTCAGTCTGGCTGCATATGACATATCCTGGAGACCCTTGATCCTCTTGGTAAGGTACTTTTGGGGTCTCTCCAGCTGCTGTAGGTGCCGGGTGAGGTACATACCAAATGGGGCATTGTACTCAATCATAGGCCTGATAAGGGAGGAATATAAGGGTACAATGACATCCTTTGATCTGGATGTGAATCCCTTCATGATAAGATGGGCAAGGTAGAAGGTCTTTCTAACCACTTTGGCGATGTGGGTGTGAAATGAGAGGTCACTGTCAACTTGGGTCCCCAGGTCTCTGATTACTTTTTCTGTACTTAATGGATTACCACCTATGTGGTATTTTGTGGGTAATTTGTTTTTTCCAAAGGGGATGACTATACATTTTTTGGCATTTAGTTTAAGGCCATGACTCTGGCACCAGTCGTATATTTCTGTGAGGCCCTTCTGGAGGATGCATGTGTCAGCTGGTGTGTCGACTATGGCACCTAGTTTGCAGTCATCTGTGAACTTTGTCAGCCACAACCCCCCTATGTTTGCCTGCACATCTGAGAAATAAATGCTGAACAAGAGGGGTCCCAAGACAGAGCCCTGTGGGACTCCACTTGTGACTGGCTTAGAGTCTGACATAGCTCCAGCTATTCTGACTTTGTGAGTTCTGTCCTTTAGCCAGTTTGCAACCCATCTTGTGACAAACGGGTTTACATTTAAGCTGTTGAGCTTGTCTATGATGCCTGAGTGGGGTATTGTGTCAAAGGCTTTTGCCAGATCCAGGTAGGCTGTATGAACTGCTTTGCCTTCATCGATGGCTCTAGTGACTGTTAGTCCACCAGGTTTAAAAGACAGGATCTGCCTTTTACAAAGCCGAACTGGGTAGGGTCAATTGTCTCTAGGTCCCCGATGTCTTTGTTTATGAATTCCATAATGATCCTTTCCATAGCTTTGCAGACCAGGCTGGTCAAGCTTTTGGGGCGTTAGTTTCCAGGGTCTGTAGAGGTGCCACCTTTGTGGAGTGGGACCACTGTAGCTGTACGCCAGTGTTCAGGGATGTATCCTGTAGCAAGGCTAAGATTAAACAGTGTTCTTATGTGTGGGTTTAGCTCCTCTAGGAGTTCACGTAGCACGCAACCCGGGACACTGTCATGTCCCATGGATGCTGTATTTTTAGCTTTGCTGAGGGCAGCTCTCACCTGGACATCTGAAATTTCAGGGAGGTTGCATTCAGCTGAGATATTTATTTCATATTTTGGGGGAGAGGGAGGGGAGAAATTTGCACTGAACCTGTCTGCCAGTATGTTGGCAATATCTGTGGGTTCAGTGTATTTTTTGCCATTATGAACTAACTCTGCACATATCTGAGGGTTTTCGCCCAGGTTTCTAACATAACAGAAGAAGGCCTTGTGATTATCTTTAGTGTCCTTAGTGATTTTTCTCTCGAAGTTGGCCTTTGATGATTTTATTAGCGAACGTAGTTTTTTGCTAGTGCTGATCAGGGATGCCTTCCCTTTATGGGATTTTGCTCTGTCTTGCAGTAGCTTCCTTCTCTTGTTATAGAGTTTGTTTATGGCTGGGGTCCACCAGATAGGATGCCTGCCTTTGGTGGAATGGGTCTTGGTTTTATTTGGGATTGCATGATCCATGCATTCTTGGAGATGCCCGTAGAAAGCATTTGTGAAGGATTCAGCAGTGTGGGATGTGGTTTCCACTGGTCCAGGGGGCTTGAAGGATACCATTTCAGTCCTAAGGAGTGTAAAGTCAGCTTTTGAGAAGTTTCTCACTGTGGTCTTTTGTGCTGGGGGTGGAGGTGGGATATGAATATCCAGGGTTATTAGTTTATGGTCTGATCTCACTAGTGAGGGGTATACTTCCAGTGTTGAGCATTTTGTCCCCATGTTTGTGATGATCAGGTCAAGTATATTACTTCCCCTTGTGGGGGAGGTGACTAGTTGTTCCACTGCATTTGAGTTGATGAATTCCAGGAAAATTTGGGCTAGGGTGTTGGGGCTTGAGTAATGCACCCAGTCTATGTTTGGGTAGTTGAAGTCTCCCAATATGATGGTATTTGGTGAGACATTCATATCCTCCATTGTATTCAGGAAGGCTGAATGGAGTTCCTGAGATTGTAAGGGTGGTCTGTAGCATGCTACAAGTTGTATAGCAGTTTTGCCTATGGTTAGTTGCACATGGATGGTCTCTGATGGTTCATGCGTTGCCACTAACCTGGAGGTGTGGGTGTCTTTAATGAATATGGACACTCCCCCTCCTTTTGTGGTTCGGCCCAGGTTATGGGGCCGAAATGCATGATACGAGGTATAACCTGGTAGGGCTGGGGTGCTCTCAGGAGCCTTTAACCAGGTTTCAGTTACTGCACAGACATCGATGCTCTCCATACTGAGGAGTGCTTCAAGAGCCTGCATCTTGAGATTTAGACTTCTGGCGTTGAGCAGCATTACCCTTAGTTTTTTTCTTTTATTGTTTTCTAAGGTGGTGGGTTTGTCTTTTGAGCCTTGCCTAAAAAAGGCACTATGGAGGTGGCAAGAGCCTTAGCCAATATCCGGAAGCCCAGTGGTGACAGGTGCAAGCCGTCCCTTGCGAAGCAGCGTGGCTTGTCCAGCATGTCATCCCAAGCAGACAGACATTGGATCCCCCTAGAATGACACCAGTAATTGAGCCAATTATTAAAGCTGATCATCTTGTCTTTGTATTGTGGCATCATTCTTGGTGAGGGCAAGATGCTGCTCAGGGTCAGGGTCATACCGGCCTGGGCTCCATAATCAGAGAGCTCCTCTATGTCTCTTTTCATGTAGTCCAAGGAGGTACGTCTCAGGTCATTCACGCCGACATGGACAATGACGGAGTCATATTTGTACTTGCTTTGGAGTGACCTGAGTGCTTGTGTTATGTGGTGGATCCTAGCTCTCGACAGGCAGCTCACCATTACCCTCTCTTTGTTCAGCCTGGTAAGCGGGACGTCAGTGTGTCTAACTATAGAGTCACCTATTACTAGTGTATCAGGCATGGTGTTTCGCCTTAAGGGCTGTGATTGTTTGGCACACTGACTTTGTGTACTATGTGTTGCTTGTGCAGAGTTTTGAGGTGGTGTTATCTTGGATGTCTGCTTTGGGAGCCTCTGTTGTTTCGATAAGTTTTTTATTAGAGCCTCTGAGTATGTCTTTGTGCTACTATGTGTTTGGTTTGCAGTTGTGGTTGGTTTATGTGAGACTGGGTTTGTTGTGTGTGTGGTTACCTTCTCCTCCTGTCTGGTCATGCTATTCTTGTGTTGAGAGAGTTCAGCCTCCAGTTTGGCTATATAGTTGCATCTCTCACATGTGTTTGTGTTTGTTGGGAGGAGGAGAGGGTTGTCTGTGTACATGAGACAACTGTAACATTGTCTCAGGATTCCCAGATTAACCAGCTGAACTGGAGAGGGCATCAGTAATATACCACTCGACATGTCAGAATAGTATAAGGGGGTGATGTGTAACTGGGTCAGAGAGAGGACTTTGAAGGGAAGTGGGTATTAGCATGGGTTGTAGGTGGATGTAGTGCTTACATTAGTTTAAAGGTGCTTCACTTAAAAGAAAGGCTTTAGGAGCAAGTGCTAGGCCTATGATAAAGCGAATAGACTGATTTTGTTAAAAGTAGAGCTTTCTTAAGGGAAAAATTGAAGTGCAAACTTGGTGGAGCCAGGAATAGTTTAAGCCTGTTTAACCAGCGCTGCGCTATGTGCAAACGCGGATTTTAAACAGGGAACTTCAAAAGAGCTGGAAATGGTCCAAAACGACCAAGTACTAAAAGCTCTTGTGCTGAGGTCACTTCTTCATGGACAGATAGGCTGCTCAAGGCTCCCCACTCCCACTAGTGAGCAAAGAAACCTCCTTCTGTCCAAGTAAGGCAATGTACAACACAGGAACGACACCACAGACCAGAATACAGCAAAGCCTGTATACTGGTCTAAACTAGTCAAGAAAGGCGGGAAAACAAGGATTTTTTTTTTGTTTTTTTAAGTTAAAAAGTACACAGAAATGCAGGAAAAGCAGTAATAAATCACTTACACAGGCTAGCTCACTTTAGTGGGTAGCCTCAACAGTTAAATTTAACATCAAACTTTCGACCAAATGTAACTTTAAGTGCAGATAATGTACAATGCAAAAAACAGGTAATAAAGCAGTATAAACTTGTTCAAAGTAAGAAAAGGAAGGTCTCTCAGGTAAAAACAGCAAAAAATACTTAGATCAGGAAAGTAGTCGCTTTTCTCAGTTCTCTGCTGCTAGCACCACTCTGCAGGACCATGAGGAGCTGTTTCTGAGTAGTATAGCCAGAAAAAAACGCTCAGGGGCGGATTTTAAACAGGGAACTTCAAAAGACGTGGAAATGGTACAAAATGACCAATTACTACAAGCTCTTGTGCTGAGGTCACTCCTTCAGAGACAGATAGGCTGCTCAAGGCTCCCCACTCCCACTGGTGAGCAAAGAAACTTCCTTCTATCCAAGTAAGGCAATGGACAACACAGGAACTACACCACAGTCCAGAATACAGAAAAGCCTGTATACTGGTCTAAACTAGTCGAGAAAGGCAGGAAAACAAGGATTTTTTTTTTTTTTTTGTTTTGTAAGTTAAAAAGTACACCGAAATGCAGGAAAAACAGTAATAAATCACTTACACAGGCTAGCTCACTTTAGTGGGTCGCCTCAACAGTTAAATTTAGCAACAAACTTTTGACCAAATGTAACTTTAAGTGCAGATAATGTACAATGCAAAAAGCAGGTAATAAAGCAGTATACACTTGTTCAAAGTAAGAAAAGGAAGGTCTCTCAGGTAAAAACAGCAAAAAAAATACTTATATCAGCAAAGTAGTCACTTTTCTCAGTTCTCTGCTGCTAGCACCACTCTGCAGGACCATGAGGAGCTGTTTCTGAGTAGTATAGCCAGAAAAAAACGCTCAGGGGCGGATTTTAAACAGGGAACTTCAAAAGAGCTGGAAATGGTCTAAAATGACCAATTACTACAAGCTGTTGTGCTGAGGTCACTCCTTCAGGGACTCATTTTACTATTCTGATAATCATTTTATCAAATATCTTAATCTTAAACATTTTGCTTAGTTAATAAACCTTTTTGTTTCCCGCTTTTTTAATAATGCAGCCTGTGCCCTTGTAATGCTCTGTTTCATCTTTTTTATAAAATAAGCAGTTTGTGCAAATTCTCATTACCTCTGATTCTTTTCTGGGTCTTTTTCATGCTCATTTCTCTTAGTTTACCTTCAACATTATCTCTGCACCTCATGGCTCCAAGTATCATTCTCTACAATCCCTGTTCTGACACCATGTCACACTCCTACTTTGGACACAATAGAAGAGTCTTCATGGGTTCTGTTCAAGCAGATTTATTATATACAAACACATCACAATAGAGGTTTTCTGACTTTAACTCAAGTAAGCTATATACAAACTAACTACTGCAATCATACATGCTCACTATCTGGCTGCACTCTCAAAATGGCACTGGGAATAGCATGTGCCCGTTATTTATATGTGCACGTTCAGTCTTTGATATGCTTCTTAAAGATACAGCACATACACTTTGATCTACAGGTGGTAAGAAGCTGTGTATGTTATTTGATTGGGTAGTTCTAACTATTTTTGTTTTTTATTGTTAAACAGTGGTGGGTTCTGAAAAGGGTATGTGCTGTTAATTTAGTAACTTTGTTATAGCATTGTTCAGGTTTTGATTATTGTGTTAACTGAAGGTTAATAAGGCTGGGAGTGCCTTAAAGACATGTGAGTAGGAGACAAGTGGTGCCAATTGTAGTTTTAGTTTCATTAGTGAAAACACTTTTCACTTTGTAAAGCATCCTGGTTTTTGATGAGTTTTTTTCTTATGCAATTTTGTATATGGAGGCCAGATTTAAGATTCGTGAGGAAAGGATTTGGGGAAAAAATAGTATTTTTTTTATGTAGGGTTGAGCATAAGTTGTGAGTTACAAAGCCATGTTTCAGTAATTTTTTGTAGGTGTGCCATGTTGTCAGATGTGCACATGAGTGTGGAATGATCTCAGTATTGTACTAAGGAGACCTATTGTGTGGATGTGTGGAGACTGTTGGTGAGAATGTTAAAGAAGTGGGGACCAAGGATAGAGCCTTGTGGTACATTGGTCATGACTGAGAGGTATGGAGAGAGGGTGGATTGCCATTTTACTGACTGATACCTATTGGATAGGTAGTTTTTGAACCACAGAAGCTTGGTCTGAGAGAGACCTAATGATGACATTTGAAGAAGAAGTTTGCTGTGGTAAACTATGTTGAACAAGTGTAGATACTAATTTGCTATTATCCCTAGCTTTATTGACAGTATCTTTATAGGTTAGAAGTGCAATATTAGTACCATGGGAGGGAAGGAAGCCATGTTGTATGGAGTATAAGAGTTATTCCTGCAGGAAATGGTTTACTAATTGTTTTTGAATACATTTTTTCAAGCTTTTTGGAGAGGTAGATAAAATGGCTATAGGTCTAAAGTTAGTAAAGTCTATTAAATATTGGCCTTTGTGCAAAAGGATAATTTGTGACTTTTTTTCTAGAGAGAAGGAATATGGGATTCCTGGACTGACCTATTTATAAGGATTGAGACAAGATAGGCAATGCTATCAGCTGCTATTTAAAAATGCTCACTTGGAACATCATCAGCTGAAGCACATCATGGTTTAGAGTTTGTTTTCAAGTAGTTTTATATAGGATGTGGAAACAAGTTTGAAGGTGAAAGCAGATGTTGTGATGCATGGCTTTTGGGCAGGGTTAGGATTAGATGTTGGGGAACCCATGGTTAGAGATGCTATGAAATAAGAGATGAATTGAATGCAGCTTCAAGTGGTGAGTTATTGGGAGAGGAATTAGGGTTGAATTTTTTATCCATGAAGTAAGATTTCTTTAATGTATGTCCAAATTTTTTAAGGTTGTGTTTAGTATTATTCTGAAAGTTATTATGGTATAGTTTTTACCTTCACTTACTTAGCTTTTAAGTATGATTTTGAAGTATTCTGTAGTTTTCAAGGTATTGTGGTATTTATATTTCTGACATTCTTTCCATGTCCGGTATTAGTATTCTACTCTTTTTGGATAGCCAAATTGCATTACTTGTTCAAGTCTCTTCCTTCTAGGTGGTGTAAGGCTATTTAGGATGTTCAGAAAAGTTGTATTGAATTCATTTATAGCATTGAAGGATTTTAAGGATGATTTCCCATTTACAAATAGTAACTTAATGTATTCACCAGAACAACTGTAATGTGCCCATCATATGAATGAAACAAGTGAATTCAATAATTGTACATTATTTTCAAATGTTAAGCTTATTCTTGTAAGTTCAGGGTCCTTTATGTTTTTATGCAAATGAGGCCCTTTTATGTCTATCTGTATTAATCTCTGTAACACGCCAACATGCATGACACCTAATTCATGTAACTGGTCTCCCTGTTTCTCTTCACATAAAGTCTATCTTCAGGTACTTACACTTTTTTGCCTTAAATATATGTTTATCATCATACCTGTGCATTTACATAATGTGGATAATATCCACTGACTACATTTGAATATTAACGTAAATTACTGCTATTCACAGTCAAAACCTTGGACTGTGACTACAACCCTTCATCTCTAAGCCATCATAGCTATCAATTCTCTCCTTTAACCCAGTCTAGCTAGCCTGAGTGTCATTTTCAATTCAGCCCTGCAAAACACTTACAGGTAACTAATGGCTTAAATTTACTCAACACTGATTTTCTACACCCAAGATTGTTACATTTACATGACAAGTTCTTAATGGTCTCTTCAGAGCATACAATAAACATTTAAATGTTCACCTAGTATATTATTTATATGCTGATGACCTAGTAATCAGGTACACCAGTCCAAAATCTAAGACTATAGATGATAACACCACTTCCAATCTCAGTGTTCTTTACACTTGATTTCCTTTCTTGTGGATATCAGTAAACATTTCCTAAGTAAACTTTATTCTTTAAGATAAATGGATAAAAAACTTATTGTGCATGGAGCACAGTGGTTACTCTTCAAAATCATGAAAATGATAGGCTTATTATTTCATTTTAAGGCATTAACAGTGTTCACAGTCACCATAGAACAGCATCAGGAACTGCAAACATCCCTCAAGCATATTCAGGCGCTTCAGTCATTTGTTTTTTGGTTGACTTAACTGTCAGTACTTTGTAAAACTGTGAAATACTTAGGTTCTTAGGTTGTTACTTGGCTAACAACCACTAGGGCTCTTACAAGCCGAGCTACAGACCCCAAGCCATTTAGGTCTTAAGCATCATGGGCATGTATATGGGGGGCATTTTAGTAGGGAGGTAACTAAGGATTTGTAGGGGAGGTGCTAGGATAATACTTGTCTTATTGACAGCCTCTGTCCATAAGGGACATGGGGGACAGACTGCAGTCCTATCCAGTTGTCAAGGTTTCATTTGAATTGTGTCAGGGAAGAACACTGTTTTACATAGATGGAGAGACTATTCCATAGTGGGGGATCCTTTGTGACACATATCTGTCTATCCAGCACATTCTGTTTATGTCACAAGCAAAGTTCAGATCCCTCGATCTAGTGTTTCTGGTGCTGTTTGTTTTGCACATCTTTAACAAATTGCTAGGACTGAGGAAGCCCTGTAAGCCAAGAAAATATCCCCTCTCACCAGCCTGTAGGAGACTGAATACAGAGCTAGAGCCTTTAGATGATCCATGTAGGACAGATTATTCATGCTTTGAATTCTCCTGGTGAGAACCCTTTGGTGGCGTTCTAAATGTTGCAAGTGTTTGGTTGGATACATGGCAAATGGGGCATTGTATTCAATAATAGGAATGATAAGAGCTGAGTACAGTGGTACTATAACTTCCTTGGACCTGGATGCCATACTCTTACCTATAGGTTGGGCAACATTGAATGAGATTTTTAGTATATTAGTTATGTGTTGGTCATGGGCCAGATTGCTGTCTATGGGTCTATATTAAATCAGCGAACGCTTAAAAAAAGCAAACGCTGATTTATCAACCCCATATAAGTGAAAGCTTACAATCCCGAACACTTAGAACAGTGATTTTTTTCCCAGGGAAAAAAAAAATCGCTGTTACAAAAAAAAAAAAAAAACTTTAAAACATTACCCCCGCACCCCCTACTTAAATATACCAACTCCGACATCATACTACAGTGATGAAAACTGCAAAATAAAGGCGGCCAAGCGCTTTCTTTCCCAGGGAAAGAATTTGCTTATATTCCATTTCGGTATTTTGCTGTTTCATGCTTTCAAGGTCGATCAAGATGCATTCGAAAGAATGTGGCTTTGATCATATAATAGGGAACCCTGTCTACATATATTCCCAGATCACTTAATACTGAATTGATTCTTATGGATGTTTTATCAATGAAATAATTAATTTGCATTGACAGTTTCCCAAGGGGCATTATTAGTTATTTTTTGGCACTGTGTTTTAGGTCATGGCTTTGACACCAGTCATTTTTATATGTTAAGCCCACTTGCATGATTTAGTGTGCCTACATTTTTTCTCTAACTTTTGTAGTACATGGGAACAACTTAAGCTCCAGCCACTCGAACAATTACATTTTGATTTTCTGATTATAACCCTCCTTGTTATTTAATTCTCATCATGGCTGCCAAGTTTACCTCTCAAGCTTCATTCTCAAGGTAAATTCCTTTTTTCAAACTATTTCTTTTTATTTATATAAAAAAAGAATCAGTTAATATCACTTAGAAAAACAATAGAAATATATAACAATATATAAAAAAACAAACAATTCACAACTCAAAAAGACAACAAAACAACTATTTGCAAAGGTTTCTACTACATAAATAATATATTAGAAGAATACTATGAATTAGCTAATAATCCAAATGTAAACCATTACTTATTTAAAAGTTATTTAAGCTCTTCCATATGTTGTATGAGGAAGTGACCCTCACAGACCTCGACTTATGGTCATGAGTTCTAGATGACAAACTTCGTTCAAGGTATTAGACAACTCATTAAAAGAGGGAGCAGAATCATTCCTTTAATTTTTTTTCTTATTGCTTTTCTTACAATAGTTAGTTTGCTCCATAATAGGGGATATTTCATTTTTCCAACACATTTCGGAATCAGAGTATTGAACAAAACCAATGATTTAGTTAAAAAAATGCATCAGAGAAAAGAAACTGTAAAATTACATTAATTTCATCTCAATACATTTTAAGTATGTCACAATCAACGAACATATGATGCCAATCAGCCTTAATGTTTAATTTATATCGCCAGCATACAGTTCTAGTATTGAGCAGTAGTTCAATTATATGCAGTGTAAAAAACGATCTATGCAAAAATCTCCACGAAAATAATCTCCACTTAGGTGAACTTGCATTTTGCTTAGATGAATACAAAATAAAGTGTTTATCTTCATCATTAGGAGCATCATTATTTATAAATTTAAAATAATTCCAATAGCTTTCCTTAATAAATTCTATCTGTTTTTAATCACAATATATAATTTAGACAAAAGATCCTGTCCAGTAATTTTCTGTTGTACCAGAAATTAAAATAAAATGATTAACTTGGGAATAGATACTCTTAAGCTAGGTTGCATTGAATTAATTCTTTCTACAAATTGTTTAGAATTTTACAAATGCAACCAAATGCCTTTCCCCAAATCATATTTATTAATTATGTATTGAACAGAAAATAATTTCTCTTTATCCATTAGCTGGTACCAATATACTAAATTATTTTCTTTAAAATATGGATTGCATGTAAGTTTAAAGTGGAAAGATTATTTTGTGTGAAAGCAATTGGAAAAATAAAGAAATACCATGCTTGATATGTTGGATATCTATAGATGATTACTCAAATACTTTATTAAGATAGAGATATAAAAGGAATTAATTTTGTAACCTGTGTTTTTTAGAAAGTAATCTTTAAAATACCAAAACAAAGGATTATTTAATATTATTCAGTAATAAGAAAGATTGGTATTAAAAGATTGTATACATATACTGTCTTGAAAATATTTCCATTTAGCAGAATATAGATTATTTACCCAAATAACTACTGTTTTGATAATAGGGGCTATAGAATATAATTCCTGATCTGGTAAACCAATACCCCCTTTCATTCAACCTCTAGTACGGTGATTAAAGACTATTTTAGGTTTACCTGGAAACCATAAAAAAATATGAAGTTAAAAAAAATAATGTATTTAATAAAACTCTTTGGTGGAAGAAGAGATAGAGGTTGAATAATATATATTTTTTCTGGAAGATTATCATTTTAATTAAGGAAATTCTTTCAGCCATTGAAAAGCAAATGTATTCCATTTATTTATAAGATTTTAAAAAAAGTCATATTATTGTTAAAATTGGTCTATTTGCTTATTGATATTTCCAGTTTAAGTTATTCCTAAATAATTTAATTTTCTATAATCAGGAATATGTTTGTTGAATCTTTCCTCTATATCTTTTAGATTATAAATTGCAGGTAAAACTTTTATTTTAATTTCATTAAAACTGAGACCCAATTTTCCTTGAAAAGTTTCCATTAAATTGAACAAGGCAGATAGTGAATTATTACATTCCTTTAAAGTTATCAAAATGTCATCTGCAAAATGTGGATCTAAGATTCTAAATTTGTTCATATTTGTAACCCCCGAATGTGTAAGGATGTTTATAGTAAATTGACAAAAGGGTCTGAGACTAGTGTAAATAGTAAGGGAAAAAGAGGACATCCTTGCTTGGTTCCCTTGAAATTGTTACTTGACTCAAAAATGTATAAGCCGATCTTAACATAAGCAAGAGAGTTTTTGTAAAGGAAATTTATAAGCTGTACAAATTTACTTGAAAAATTGCACTCTTCAAGTACCAAAGATAAATAATTCAAATTTACTGAATCAAAGGCACTATGTCCAAGCTTACCAAAGTCAGCTTTTAATTTAAGATATTTGCATAATCAATTATTATTAAAATTCTTTTAATGTTGTCTTATGGATTTCTGTTAAATATAAAGCCAGTTTGATCATCATTGATCAAAGAAGGGAAAATTGTTTTAACCTATTAGCATGAATAGCCATAAATATTTTATCATCGATAATTAATAAGTAAATTGGTTTGTACAAAGAACAATGAAGTTGATCTTTATCAATCTTTAAAATTGGAGAAATGAGAGAATATTTCCAAGAGGGGGAAACATTTACTAAGTCTTTAGATAATTTAAAAACTTTAAACAAAATATCTAAAGTTTCTTTATTCATTGGTTTATCATTTAATTGATCTCTTTTATTTGTTCTGAATTTTTTTGAGATTCCAATTTTATTTTATCTACTTTGCATTGTAAATATAATGAGTCTTTGTTCCATTGCCATTTTATGAGCAAGCCATTTAATAATCTTACCATATAGGTATGCTTTTAGAGAATCCCATGAAAATATCCTTTGTGCAAATAATTTTTATAAAGACCTGAGTTTCTTTTATAAAAAAACATCTAAGGTCTTTTAAATTGGTTATATATGCTTGAATACATGCTGTGGGTAGGTTATTATTACTTACTAAAAAAAGTTCAAAAGTTATAGCATTATGATCAAAAAGGGGACAAGAAAATCACTTCAACCTTATCTAATCTATTTCTAAATAATTAGAAATAAAAATTCTATCTATTCTAGCCTCTGTACCATTTCTAGGTATATAGTGAGCGAACAATAATGAATGTGGGTCTAAAAAGACATGAATATCTTTAAAATGCATAAGAGCTACACATTTAATTAGTTCATTAGCTAAGATAGTTATTTTCCTTTTCCTGACTGCATTCGAGTCATTTTATTTTAGAATACAGTTAAAAGCTCCTGCCATAATAATACTGCCCTTTGAAATTTGAGCAATCTATTCTAAATGTTATCTAGCAGTTCTAACACCTATTCCAGGTATCCAATATATATTAATAAAAGTAAATACTTTCCTATTAATTTCTAAAGCAATAGAACAAAAAGAACCTTTGTCATTTGTATATGAACTAATTATCTTAGGGATAGGTAATATGCTCTGCCATAAGGCAACTACCCCTCTTTTCTTTTGATTATAATGAGAACTAACAGTATAAGTACTGGTGTTAAGTCTATCTATGTCAGCTTGCAACAAATGTATCTCTTGAAGAAATATTATCTATGAAATAAATCTTTTTAGGAACTTATTTAGATTCCATCTTTTACAACCATTATTCAAACCATTGGGGTTTAAACAGATGCATTTAGATACGACATGTGAAGTATGACATGGAGCTACATAAGAAAGTATCATGCATTTCACAAAAGTAAACACAAAACTCACTTTCCAGAATAAGATCTGAATATGATAAAATTAAAAAAACCTTGCTAAACATATTCCTCACAGTACGGTAGAGAAATATAATAGTAAACACCCCAAAAGAACAAATGGATACCATTAATAGTAAAAAAGAAATTACAAAACCATCCAAGTAACCTATACAATCTAAAACTCCATTGTTTGTAGAAAAAAACTGTACAAACAATCCCTCCTACCAACAGTGAGAAAAGATGAGAAAACATTCTCGCTGCTATTATCAGAATAAACAAGGACATTACTGAAAAAATAAATAATGTACACAATATATAAGAAATAATATATTTCTCATATATAACAAAGTTTCCCAGAAGGACTAAATCAAAGTGTCATTGATGAAGGCTTATACAGCCAAAACCGGTATGTGAATACTTAATAAAATAAGTTCCATGAGGATAGAGTGCTGGCCTGTTTCATCTTTTTGGATTCTTTAGTTGGGCCAGGCACTTTACACAGCATATCAGAAATATGGCTATATATATATATATATATATATATATATATATATATATATATTGATAGATATAGATATATTAATGAAATGCATGAATCACTAAATCTGTCTTGCTGAGCCTTCTAACATTTGGGAGACAAAACGCAGAATATGCGTGCATAAAACTTGCACAGCTACAGTGACTGTCAAAGAAAAGGCTCTGCTCCCTCCAACAAAAATCAAGGCCACCCCCTTTCTCTCATTTGTGAGCCATCAGACAACGTCAAATGCTCTCAAACTTAACTGAGCAAGTCTCACATGAGCTCGGCCGGAAAATCAAAACAATCAAACTGAGGAAAGCAACAGTATGCCACGAATACATGAAAGAGAGAAAAAACAATCTACAAAAATAAAAGGAATAGCCACCAACCAGTGAATATAAAACAAAACAAAGGTGCATACCACATAAAACTCTCCCACAACCCAGCTGACACACCACAGAAAACCAGGAAGAATATTCGATCCCAACCAAACAGCCAGCCACTCGAGATAACCAAACTAAAAAACCTACAAAATTATGACACAAATGAACCAAACCAGAACTGTACTTAACAACTACTGTAAATCCTCACCTTAGAAGAAAGTTCATACACAAACACACTAAACAGGCCGCATTTACATCTATCCCCCTCCCCAATGACTTACACTCTAAACTCCACAACCCATCACAGCCAAAGGAGCATGTCCTGAAGAGACACAGAGACACAATGCCAGAGCTTCCATCATATTTGAGCCAATTCACCACCTCACATAAAACATTTAAAAAAATCTGCAGATAGCTTCAGTCGCAAACACAAACCAGTCACCAAAACTCTCAAAGACACCAAAACAATAAAACGGAAATACGAGCAGACAAGACAAATAAATAAATATAAGACTATAGAGACACCAACATGACAAAGACCAACAAACAGCAAATAACCTTTGTATATATACAAAAGAACCACAACACTACATTACCATCAGCATAAGAACAAGAAAAGGAGTCCTGGAACCAGAGAAGTTTCCATAATATATGCATTATACACTAAACGAAAATAAAAATCTCATATTGTATTAAATTCAATAATCTACATGCCAATCATCCCAGTATACAACATACAAATATATAAAAAGAGCCACAAACTTTACCTTAATAACAGAAGCTCAGAGACTCCCTCTCCAGTTCCAAAACTGAACATCAGTCTTTACATTGAACTTGACTTATTAATATGAAATAAAATAATACAAGAGATTTTATATATATATATATATATATATATATATATATATATATATATATATATATATATATATATATATATATATATATATATATATATATATATATATATATATATGTATATATATATATATATATATATATATATATATATATATATATATATATATATATATATATATATATATATATATATATATATATATATATATATATATTTTATATATATATATATATATATATATATATATATATATATATATATATATGTATATATATATATATATATATATATATATATATATATATATATTTATACGTATGTATATATATATATATATATATATATATATATATATGGGTCTACTTTTTTTGACCTAACTTTCATTTGCCTGACACTCATTTGCCTGAGACCAAATGACTGAAATTTAATTTGCCTGACACTTCATTTGCCTGACACTTAATTTGCCTGACAAGTATTATTAGCAAGAAAATGGAATATGCCCCCTTCCCCACTGCAGTGTGTCCCTGGAGTTAGAATATATAGTTAGGGGGGGGTGTAATATTACATCAAAAGTTAACAATATCATATGAAATGAAGTGGGGGGCTTCACCCCCACAACCCCTTGTGGGGGGCTGTGCCCCCCACACCCCCCTAACTATATTTTCTAACTCCAGGGTCGCACTGCAGTGGGGAAGGGGGCATATTCTATTTTCTTGCTAATAATACTTGTCGGTCAAATAAAGTGTCAGGCAAATGAAGTGTCAGTCAAATTAAATTTCAGTCAAATGGGGTCAGGCAAATGAGTGTCAGGCAAATGAAAGTTAGGTCAAAAGAAGTAGACCCATGTATATATATATATATATATATATATATATATATATATGTATATATATATATATATATATATATATATATATATATATAAATATATATATATATATATATATATATATATATATATATATATATATATATATATATATAAAAAACAATGGCATTACAAGGCATTTAAGTCATTTGTTTTTCATCTTCTTTTTTTATTTTGTCTTCCACCCAGGTCTCTCTGCTGGTCTATTCAGGAAAGCACCAGTCCAGTCTATAGTCTCAGTATGTTTAAGAAAATGATTTATTTTCAAAAAGGAAACAGCTGCATCCAGATCCTCAACATTTTCTGCTTCATCTGTTAAAAAGATTTTTAGTCTGGCCGAAAGCAATAAATGGACTTTCATTTTTTTTTCTTTAATTCTCTAATCAGAAGAAGGAAACATTTCCTTGTGGATATAACAGAAGTAGAAGAGTCATTATCAAAATGATTGATTTTTGTCTTCTATTTTTATGGGAGACTTTGGTCACAGTTTTAAAAATAAGCTCCTTTCCTTATGAAGAGATAAATCTTGCTATTATAGCTCTTGAAAAGGATGTGTTCTTTGAAGAAGTTGTAGTAGCCAGAGATCTATGTGCTCCAAATGACGTGGCTTCAGGCAAATCTAAGACTTTAGGAAGCCAGGATGTCAAGAAACTTGCCATGTCATTTCCTTCAAATTTCTCTGGGCGACGAAAGATTTTTATATTATTCCTGCATGATCCATTGTTTAAGTCATCCAGTTTATACAACAGAACAGTATTTTGTTTTAGTAAAAAAGCAATATTGTGCTCATCTTCATTAAGCATTCCCTCCATATCATTTAATGAATCATTGATGCCAGTGATTTGAGCCTCCTGATGTTGTAGAGCTTCTTGATTTGGTCCATTTGTTTAGAACACTTTTCTTTAAAATTGTCCAGTTTAATATCCAGTCTATCCATTTTTACTGACAATTATTATATGTTGACAATAACAGACTGCAGTTCTTTCTTAAAGGTAGAGTCCTGAGGCTTTTAAGGGACTCATTTCAGATCTATTATTATAGAAAAATTTCCAGATAAAAGTTTGACAGAAAAAATCTCAAAACATTAACTTAATTTCTTGACACTATATTAATAAAGCTTTGAGCAAAGTATAGCTTCTTGCATAATACTGATAAGACAGCTTAAAGATAATTTTCCTATCAAAAATATATAAACTAGCAGAGAAAGAAAAAAACTACTGTCATCCTGGCCACACCCCCTCAAGGTGAGTTTCTTGACATCCATTTCTCCCTTCATAATCTTTATGTCCCACTGTGTCTTCACATCATCATAATATATCTTTTTGTCAAAACTGATGAATATTTTCAGAGCTGCAAATATTTTGTCATCTCTATAGACCCCACATTGATGTTTCAGATCCAGATAAAAATATGAAGAATCCAGTCATTGCTCAAAACATTCTACTTTCTACAAAATCAGTTTAACAAAGAAAATGTGCAAAACAGGAAAATGAGATGTTGTCTTAATAATAGCTACTTAGTCCTATTCCTAGTGTACATGATACTTGTCATTGCTAGCTCTTCAGAAAGCATAGCAAAAGAAAAAAACATGCCTCAACAAGGCTTGAAGAATAATGTTTTCATCTACAGGAAATGAACACCTCTAAATGACCCTACAGCAAGTACAAATCACACTTTTTTTTACAATTTTCACCCTCATTTCAAAATCCTCTACTTAATCATTACTCTTCTGCAGCAAAAACTTTGCTTTCCAGGCAACATTTAAAACAACTTCATTCATCACCTATGTCACACTTATTCTGAATATGTTATACAAACTCCTCATTTGTAAATCACAATTGTATATCTCAGGACATAAAACAGGCACTAGAATTCCATGCTACTTGTAACTGCAGACAACATAATTTATTAAAATAAAGCACTATAAAAAGTTGATTTAGTGCAGGTACCTGCAGATGCTATGCAAAGACCAGATGCCACAGCCCAGGAATCCCACTAACTATATCACTCATACAATTACAAGCATCTAAGAGATCATTCAGCCTTATGCAAGGTCATCACACTATGTCTGGATACAAACAATTATATAGATATATACTTACTCTCACATTATTCTGAATATTAAAATACTTTGACTGATTGCTTCTCACTGTACTCCACTTATAGCATAGCAGCCATCATACGATCCAAAACATACAAGCATGAAAACCATTAAAGACTACATGTTCCATTGCACAGCTTGACATGCAAATATCTATATAAAAATGATCGCAAATGATATAATAACTTGTTGATTATATACACTTGTAATTGTAAACTGCATGACACTATACCATTTGTTCCTTGAATAATGTCCTAGCTCAAACAGACCTTTAAACCCTGATTGACTTTACTTTAAACCAGTTAATCAATAACTCGGTCAACCAATCAAACAATAAATCAATCAGAAACTCTATCATTGTGTGAATTTCAGGTTACAGTAAAGAAGAGCTATGTTTTTCCTACTATTTTGAGGAATGGACAGTGAGGAGGCATGTATAGAAGTAGATAAAATTAAATGTTTTCAGAAGGAATTAGCTAAGGTAATGAAGTTAAGTCAGGAAAATTGCTTAATATGAAGTGCAATTTGAGCTGTTGTTTTGATTTATGAGTTGATTAGTTCATTTTTTCAGAAATCATTTTGGGTTACTGAATCAGTAAGATTTTTTATGTTTTAAGTGTGACTTTTGTCTTTTTTTTCCACATCTCCTCACTAGTATTACACAGACAAAACAAAATCAATCCTTATTTCATTTAGAAGCACCAGACTTGAACCCTTTTAGGTATGGTCTCTTTTAGTTATGGGTTGCCCAGCAGAGCATTTTTATTACTGATCAGAATTTACATATTTTGGAGAAGTATTTAAATCAAAAATGATCCAAGATTCTTTCTGTATTAGTGTAATCTAGAATACATAATTATTATAAAATAAATTAATAAATAAATCACACCACAATTTAATTGAACATGTTTATTCCCTTGGTGCCTCAGCTACTACCTTCCAGAGAGAATAAAACAGACACACACATCTTTATAAATGCAAGAAATTCATCCTTAATTAATAATTAGCAAGTAAAACCTTTTAATAACATTCTCATTTAATCCCAAAGGGGACCACAGTATCACACTTCAATATAAAAATACTTATTTTATGCTCTAACATTTGTTTCACAGATTAGTCAACAAAACCATTCACACAAACCTATTCTAAAGCAATTATCTGAATAGTCAACACAATTAATACTTCCATGAAAAATGAAGAGTTGCAAGACTAGCTGGGTTTTTGCTTTTTAATGTCTTTTTAATGAAGTTCTTTTTTCCTGCATTTGACTTTTTTGTTTCCAGTATATAAAATAAAAACACTTACAAATTTCAAGGCATAATTTATTCCATTGCAATGGCAATTGTACCTTCTCACTGCACCAAACTGTTTTCCATTAATAAATCCAAATGAAGAAACAATCCTAACAAATAATGAACACTTTAAAACTACAATCCACTCTGCTACAGGTCCCATGAAGGCTCAGTGTCTCTCCAACCTAACACCACTCTTAAGTATTCAACTGCGGTTCCACCTTTAACATTCTTGTAAGAAAAACGCAGTCCGGGTCTGAACTGTCTGCAAACAGCTACAGTTAACTTTGAACCTAACACCACTCTTAAGTATTCAACTGCGGTACCACCTTTAACATTCTTGTAGGAAAAGTGCAGTCCGGGTCTGAACTGTCTGCAAACAGCTACAGTTAACTTTCAACCTAACACCACTCTTAAGTATTCAACCACGGTACCACCTTTAACATTCTTGTAAGAAAAGTGCAATCCGGGTATGAACTGTCTGCAAACAGCTACAGTTAACTTTGAACCTAACACCACTCTTAAGTATTCAACTGTGGTACTACCTTTAACATTCTTGTAAGAAAAGCGCAGTCCAGTTCTGAACTGTCTGCAAACAGCTACAGTTAACTTTGAACCTAACACCACTCTTAAGTATTCAACTACAGTACCACATTTAACATTCTTGTAAGAAAAGCGCAGTCTGGGTCTGAACTGTCTGCAAACAGCTACAGTTAACTTTGAGTATGTGTCTACCTGTTTGAGCCAATATTCATTTTCCCCTGGAGAGCACTCTGCTTTGGTTGTAAGCAGCCCTTCCACCACACACACACACACACACACACACACACACACACACACACACACACACACACACACACACATCTTCCACTTTCTCTTATTCCCTTCTGTTAGCAAATAGTATCCATAACTGATCAATACTGTGTGTTTGTAAATTTAAACTATGACCACAGTAGCCTACTGATACAAGGTTATCCTGTTTTTCCACCTGAGAAATTAAGAAATGACTTACAGTTTCAGAGCAGTCCTTGGTCAGTTGTGATTGTTTCTTAACACATACTTGTCTTTGCTTTGTGATTGTTTCCAGCCCCTCATACAAGCAACTAACAGGGTCTCTACCCGCTTCGCTCCCCACCCTGCCCCCTATTCCGTCTCGCCCCCCGGTGGTCCCACCTTTATTGCACTCAAACCCCTCCCATCTTTCTAACAGTCAACCATAGCACTAACCCAACACTACCTCCTCCATCTTCCCACTACTATCACACCTCCTCAACTAACATGTACAAGCATACCTTTCCTATGCTCACTGCATGCACTCTCCTTGCATATCTTACATCCTACCAAAGCTCCATCATTCCCCCACTCAACCACTACCACTGTACTACTACTCACACCACCACTCATGTCTCACCCACACTCAGCTCCCCTCCCACCAGCTCAAGAACCATCCCTATGCACCCCCCACATATTCTGCCAACTATATTACTCAAACATAAAGCATCCCTACAACTTAACATAGTAACCATCCCACCATACCTATTACCCACAGAGCACAATCATAAAGTTTCCCTTATAAACAAACACATTCAAAAACTGAGAAAACTAATAATCTCATGCTTATCAAAACTAGCCCTAAGTGGAGACATCCACCCCAGCCCTGGCACTACCATCTCAAACCCCAATCTTCATAATCAGACTAGAAACCACAACTTTTCCCATATTACAACCAATAGAAAGCCAAGTGACTTCCTTCTACTATGCCTAAATATTAGAAGTATATCCAATAAAGTCCATGAACTCCATGCCACCATAGACATGTACTCCCCAGATATAGTCATCCTGACAGAAACCTGGCTAAAACCTCACATTACCAGTGAGCAAATACTCCCTACAGGTTACGGCATACTAAGAGTAGACTGGCTAAACAAAAAAGGAGGTGGTGTAGCTATAATATTTAAACATCCAGATCTTAAAATCATCAGCTCCACAAATAGGCAATGAAGAAATAATATATACCAACCTCAAAATTAACCAAAACAAAACCATCAACATAATTGGATGCTACTTCCCACATGGCCAAAACATCCCTCCCCTAGAAAACCTCCTCAGCTGGTCTACCCACCATCTCCCCCAAGAAACTATCATCTTAGGTGATTTCAATATTGACTGGCAATCCTGTTCTGGCAACAATCCATCCCATCATGTACACCTTCATGGCTTCACTCAACTAGTCCAGTCACCAACCAGGATAAATAAAAACTCCACCAAGCACACTACCCTGGATTGGATACTAGTCAGTAAGAGCCCCCAGTCATATATAACAGGCTGCTTATCAGATAGCCTCAGTGATCACTCCCCAACATTCCTATTCAAAAAATACCTATACCAAGCTAAACCTGTCATCTACCGTCAAATATGTAAAAAACTAAACTTTAACCCACTCACATTCATCTCATCCCTCAAAGAATGTAACTGGCATCCTCTAAACTACCTCAGTCTAGATGATGCAGTTGAATTTTTTTAATACTACCTTCCTGAACATCCTTAATTACCATGCCCCCATAAGATTCTCCAGAACCAAAGCACAACCCTCCCCATGGCTACAGAAAACCACTAAGTCAGAAATGAAAAACAGGGATAAAGCCTGGGAGCACTGGCACAAAACCAAAACCCGCTCAGCTAGACAGAAATTCCTAGAACTATGCAATAGAGTCAAAAAGCTAATAAAACAGGACAAATCCCAGTACTACCAGTCTGCCCTAGATTCCTCACAACACAGCCCCAAACAATTCTTGTCCTCCATAAACTCCATCCTCCACCCAGGTAAAGTCAGTACCCCTCCTCCTAACATCCCTCACTCCTCAGAAAATATTGCTACCTCATTCAACACACACTTCACCCAAACCATACTATCACTAGCTAAACAACACAACCCCCCTCCCCTCCAACCCACACATTCAACTAGTAATCTCTCCACTGCCTTCTCTTTTTCTCCTGTACCTACCTCCAACATAAAAAAACTCTTAACTAAACTTAAACCCACCAAATTAGCAGCAGACAGCCTCCCAAGTGAATACCTACAAACCGCAGCTGATGCTCTGGCCCACCCAGTATCCATCTTGATTAACCGATCTCTGTCAGAAAGTTACCGTCCCACACTGTGGAAAGTATCACATATAATTCCCCTCCACAAAGGTGGACCCTCCACAAAACTAACCAATTACCGCCCCATAGCTATTCTCTCTCCACTCTCCAAAATACTAGAGAGATGCATACATTCTCAGGTCTCAGACTACCTCCTTACTAACAACCTCCTTTCCAGTACTCAGCATGGTTTCCGACCAAATCATAGCACCACCACTGCCTTATTCTCCTTTACTAACACTATCCTTCAGCATAAAAACAATGGCTATCTCTCCTCTGCTACTTTCCCAGACCTATCTAAAGCATTTGACATGGTCCCACACAAACAACTTATCTCTGTCCTCAATAATCTATCCTTCTCACAATCGGTCACCAACTGGTTTCAGAGTTCCCTGTCTGACCACCAACAACCCATTGTATGGCAGAATGACATATCTCCCCAACTACCTGTCTCCATAGGGGTTACCCAAGGATCCATCCTTGGACCCCTACTCTTCTCTGTTTACACCAGTAATCTAGCCTCTGCCACCAAACATGGCACACTCATACAATACGCAGATGACTCGACCATCATCTGCTCAGCCCAGTCCCTACCAAAACTGCAAAAAATCACACAGGAAGCCTTTTCCTCTGTTGAAACATGGTTATTCAATGCCCGATTAATACTCAATCCAAACAAAACTAAACTACTCATCTTCCAACCCACCAAACATACTCAAAACAACTCTCACTTTAACATCATGGCAAAAGACAACACCACTATATACCCAACTAAACACACCAAATTGCTAGGAGTGGAAATAGACAATAAACTAAAATTTGACATTCACATATCCATGACTATAAAAAAAGTCCACAAAAAGCTAGGAGCGTTATACAGAAATAAGCAATTTCTCACCAAAGCAGCAAAGATTTCAATAGCAAATTCCCACCTTATCTCCACCCTACTTTATGCCTCTCCAATATATACCAACTAAGGCAATGTGATCTAAACAAGCTAGAGACCTGCTACAACAAAATCGCCAAATTCGCCACAGGGGCATCCTACCGTAGTCACCACTGTCTCTCATTGCTGAACTGGGCTGGCTTGAACTCCCTCACCTCCTTCAGTGGTATCAACTCTCACTCGCCCACAAACTAGTAAACCATCCACTAAATGTCCCATCCCTCCAGAATCTGCACCGACCCTATCGCACCACCAGACCACTAAGATCCAGCAGCAAAAATCACTTGCAGATCACTAAAGCCAATAACTCTGCTGGTGAAGCACTATTCTCTTGCACCATAGCCAAATTATGGAACTCACTCCCACCCACAATTACCTCCATACCATCATGCACCCACTTCAAAACTTTACTAAAAGTGCAACTAAAAACATGCTGGCTATGCCCTTGCAACTCCCACTCTAATATCATCCACCCCATCCAACCACTTCCTTTCTTTCCACTCCACTAACTACCTTGATTATAGCAAGCTCAGATGCTCATAAGCCAGTACTTATTATACAGCACAAACTTCTTCTTCTTGGGACATTTGTTAATGTCTGGTATGTACTTCACAGATAAAGATTCTAGTTGTCTACCGATGTGCTATGTTCTTCATCTGTAAATATGTTATAAGTAATTGCTATGTAAATTGTTAATCACTATGTAATCCAATGTAAATACTGTCTGTTTATTTTAACTGTGGAGCTTTTCTCCCCGGGCCTCCGCTGAAAATGGACCTACGTCCAGTCGGACACTCCCGGTCAACGAATTAAATAAATAAATAAATAAATAAACTGTCGAGAGGAAAATGTATACCCGGTAGACAATCTAACTTCAATTAACGAGTTACTAGGATATGTAAAATAGTCCTTAGTGAAAGATCACTCATACTTCTACCCATATATAAAAGCAGTATGTGAGACTTTTCCAGCAGATTATTTAGCAGAACATCCAGTGCTAATACATCCCAACATTTCTTTTCCAAACAAGCTACCTCATGAGTAAGCAGATTATAGTGAGTTTCTAAATGGACTGTCATCTTGATAGTGTTGAAGTAGTGCCGCTTTCTTTACTGATCATGTTATTTTTCTCTAAGAACCGTGCTACTTTTGAATAGACAGTCTAAAACCCTTGTAGGTCATAACCACATTCAGAAATATTAATTCATCCTTAGCTTCCTCAGCTCAAAAGAAAAAAATCTCTGTATGAGCAGCACGTTCTTATCCTAAGATATTCACAATAAAGCAGAGGAAGCAAAGCTGATATCAGAATTAAGTCACATACTAGAGCATTAAAAGCAATAAGGAATCACCTTTATGGGAAAGAGTAGTGGAAGCTAGGTTAAGAAGGGAGGTGACGATTAGTGATCAGCAGTATGGTTTCATGTCGGGAAAGAGCACTACAGATGCAATGTTTGCTCTGTGAGTGTTGATGGAGAAGTACAGAGAATGTCAGAAGGAGTTGCATTGTTTTTTTGTAGACTTGGAGAAAGCATATGACAGGCTGCCTAGAGAGGAGTTGTGGTATTGTATGAGGAAGTCGGGAGTGTCAGAGAAGTATGTAAGAGTGGTACAGGATATGTGCGAGGGTAGTGTGACAGCAGTGAGGTCTGTGGTGGGAGTGACGGATACATTTAAGGTGGAGGTGGGGTTACATCAAGGATCAGCTCTGAGCCCTTTCTTATTTGCAATGGTGATAGACAGGTTGACAGACAAGCTCAGACAGGAGTCCCTGTGGACTATGATGTTTGCATATGACATTGTGATCTGTAGTGAGAGTAGGGAACAGGTGGAGGAGACCCTGGGGAGATGGAGATATGCTCTAGAGAGAAGAGGAATGAAGGTCAGCAGGACTAAGACAGAATATATGTGTGTGAATGAGAGGGAGGATAGAGGAATGGTGAGAATGCAAGGAGTAGAGGTGCCGAAGGTGGATGAGTTTAAATACTTGGGGTCAATAGTTCAGAGTAACGGTGAGTGTGGAAGAGAGGTGAAGAAGAGAGTACAGACAGGATGGAGTGGATGGAGAAGAGTGTCAGGAGTCATTTGTGACAGACGAGTACCTGTAAGAATGAAAGGGAAGGTCTACAAGAGGGTAGTGAGACCAGCTATGTTATATGGGTTGGAGACAGTGGCATTGACAAAAAAGCAGGAGTTTGAGCTGGATGTGGCAGAGTTAAAGATGTTAAGATTTGCACTGGGTGTGACAAGGTTGGACGGGATTAGGAATAAGTATATTAGAGGGTCAGCCCAGGTTGGAAGGTTTGGAGACAAAGCCAGAGAGGCAAGATTACATTGGTTTGGACATGTGCTGAGGAGGGATGCTGAGTATATTGGGAAAAAGATGCTAAGGATGAAGCTACCAGGTAACAGGAAAAGAGGAAGGCCTAAGATAAGGTTTATGGATGTGGTAAGAGAGGACATGCAGGTGGTTGGTGTGACAGAGCAAGATGCAGAGGACAGGAAGAAATGGAAACAGGTGATCTGCTGTGGCGACCCCTAACGGAACAGCCGAAAGAAGAGGATGAAAAGCAGGAGGCAGAAAGAACTTTAAAACATTTTAGACACTTCAAACAGCCAAACACAAAAATTAAATAAATAAATTAATTAATTAATAAAAGAAAGAAAGGAAAGTCTATGTGAAGTGTCTAAATATGTTTTAAAGTTTTTGTGTCTCCTGCCACTGTTCCGTGATGGTTGTTCTCTGTTGAGAAGTAGTATCTGCTACCATTTTAAAGCGATAAAATGCTCTAAACATTTTAAAGAATTATGGTCAGGTTCTTCTGCTCATAACATGTGGGTTGTGGGTTCTAGACATGGATGTCAAGATTTGTCTTGAAAGCTTTTCTTAACTTTAAGTATTGAACACATAAGCTGGCAATGATTGAAGACTCGAAGATAAACCTTTATGTTAGATACATCATGAACAAATTCAGAAGCTTCATGGGTGCTCCCTTTGCATATGAGTAGCATTTCATCCATGTAATGAAAGTAGTGCATAACCTGCTTTTCAAAATATCTAAATGTATCACTATACCCTTGTTCAAACTGGTACTGCACAATAAAACTAATCCAGTCCAAAGGATTACTTCATTCTTTAAGAAGCAGCTGGCTTTGTCCCTTTTAGTCATGGTCTGGTTTAATTATGGGCTGCCTAGCATAAGGTTTTTCCACTGATCAGAAATGAGGTATGGAAGCAAACAAATATATTGCAGGACATCTTCTTCTGGTAATGGAGGATAAATGATAAAGTGGCGGGGATGATTGGTGTGGGAAGAGATTAGGCAGGGATTGTAAGATGGGTAGAATTAAATATGGGTAGGAAATGGTGACCGCTGTAAGATGTAGGGAGGAAGTGAGGTAAGTGTTGGGGGGGACTCGGAGTAGATTCTGAGTATTGGTAATTGGTTAGGGAGCACATTTCAGCGTGATCTTGTTACTGCAACTCATAGGTGCTTTGGTGCAGGTAGGCCTTGGACTAATAATGTTTTGGATAGATAGGTGGTTGAGTATACAGAGACGTGGGTGCATATTTATTTATTTATTTATTTTTTTTTTCCTATTTTTGTGTATGCATTGTTTGCTTTCCAGTTGGGGTAGCAGTTTTTATCCCAGTGCTGACTAGACTCATGTTATCTGTTGGCGTGGTTACTTAATGAATGATAGTGGAGTGGATCTGGTTGTTTGTGGACAGGTGTTGGGGGGTCTAGTGCCATTGGTTCAGCTAGGGCATAGCCCTGTGCCAGATGTATGAAGTTTGCATGTTCCATTTCTGTGTCGCAGGGTTTGGACTGGCTGCTGTGCTGGAGAGATGACAGTGTGTGAGCTCCTTGTGGTGCTTTTGTTGCTTCTCCCCAGTTCTTGTTGTTTGGTTGGGTTGGTGGAGTTGTTGGTGTGGCCAGTTGTGCTGGCTGGTCTTTGTGCCAGTTGTTTTTGTTTTCGACCATTAAAATTAAATGTCTATGTGAAACCAGAAATGATATATTTTATATAAAAATACTCTATTAGAAATATAAATCTGTCAAGCAAAGATCTGTGCTTACTGAACATAATGTTGTAGACAAGATAAGGATATACAGACTATGACATTACAGCTAAGAATGAGCCAGTGAAAATCTGTTTCATTATCTTTATCTGATAGCAGCAGAATTAGAAATTGGAATTCATCTTGTGTTGTAATATTTGGCTTCATTTCTCTGTGAGTGTTTCAGCAGGGTGAGGGCTGCCTGCGAATAATGGTCAGGTCTGCACATTTGCAGTGCACTTTGAACCGTTGTGGAAGGGGAAGGTAGGATTAGCTTAGGGTTGGGAAGAAGCTTGGGTGAAGGAGGTAGCAGGTCAGGTCAGCAAATGGGGGACCTTGCTTGTGGTTTTGGGGGGTCTGCAGAGTTTAAGTGCAGAGTAGCATTGTTTGATGGAGAAGATTGTGCGGTTGGATAGCCCAGATGTGGGCTCTGATAGTTTGGTATCGTCCATGAGGGAGGCCAATTCTCACTTGGAGGAGGTGGGGTTGGATTTTGGGATGTGACTGGGCCATTGGTTGGCTACGCAGGCTCTGGCTCAGGGGAGTGAGGCTTTATTCTTGACTCCTCATATACTTTCTTCAGTCAAAGAGACAACCTGGAATGGGGAGTATCTTGATATATTTGATTTAAGTGACACAGATGGTGTCCAACATTTGTTGGAAGCTGAAATGGTAAATGGTAAAGACCTCCTGGCAGCCTTAGCAGTTGTTGGGTGAAGATGGGTGGGAAAGATGCAGCTGAGAACATTGGAGAATTGGGTGTTGGGCTTTATCTACTATATGGCAATATGGTTGGAGAAGAATAGTGCATTGGCCCTTCCTCACTTGGCATCTTTGACAATACAAGAGGCGCAATTGCTATGGACTGGTAATGCTTGACTGTGGCATGATCAGAGATTTTGCAAGAAGAATGTGGTTGATTGGTCCAAGCTTTGAGAGGTAAGGCACCCGGACATATGGCCGACTACTATGATGGACAGTTTCAGTGTGGGTATCAGGGGGAATAAAGTAGAGGGAGAAGGGGTTGGGGTATGTTGGAACTATAATGCTGAGAAATGTTCATGAGCAGCATGTAGGTACTTGCACACTTGTTAAAAGTGTGCAGGCATCTACCTGGCAATACAGTGTGGCAGATGTGATGGTAATACAGCCGGGCAAGCTTCAACCCCCCCTCTGGTAAGAGTGGGTTAATGGGGCCATTTCAGAGACTGAAGTAAAAAGCGACCACATAAACTGTGAATCCTCAAAAAGAAGTCAGGAATCCACACAAGGTAGAATTTAGCGCTTTCATCTTTTTATTAGAAACTTCATCAGAATCCATTTCAAGGACTACAAGATGTGCATTGTAGGGGGAATTTTCATGGGCAGAGGGGGAGGGCCTTTCGGGGGCAAACGGAAGGTTTTGAGATATATTCTCCCATTAAGGTACAGGTTTTGCACGGCATGCTCCAGCAATAATTGCATGTAGCTGTGGCATAGTAATTAATTGAGGCATTTTCTAGGGGGGTTTCTATTAAATCTAAGGTGGTGGGAGATGGAACAGTTGGGAAAAATTTTAGATCAGTGTGGGAGAAGGAAGATATCTTGGAAACTCTAGTGGAGAAGGAGCACCAAGTGGGTAGGTTATTAGGTCTGTTTGATTATTTTGATAAGGCTATGCCAATGGGATGCTCTGTAGCCTGTTCTGCTTTTGAAAGATTTATCACAGCATTACTTTGGATTTGGCAGCAATGGGCAGATAATCAGAGGGCAGTGCATTACTTGGATGACTTCCTCTCGGTAGGTGAGGGACATGAGGAGCTTTGGTAGCTATGTGAAAGTTTCTGGGAATATGTGAAGAATTGGGGCTCCCATTGGTTACACAGAAATCGGATGGTACAGCAAAGTCATTAAATTTTCTTGGATTGCTGATGGATGCAGAATGTAGATTGTTTTGTTTATCAGGGTAGAAGATAATCCTATTGAAAGAAAAGCTAGCTTGGATGAAGGCTAGGGATAAAGTGCAGGTTAAGGATGTTATTGAGCTTTTAGGGCTTCTGAATTTTGCTTGTCAGGCTGTTCACCTGAGTAGTATTTTTTGTAGGTCTGTAGCCTTTCCATTGAAAGGGAGGAAAAGTAAGCAGCAGAGGGTGAGACTTGGCAAGTTGACCCATGAAGATTTAACTTTGTGGTTGGCTTTTTAGAGCAGTTTAATGGAGTTACCTTTTGGTAGTTGAATTGGGTAGGTCATTGGGATTTGCAGTTATTCACAGACATGGCAGGGAACATTGGTATGGAGGTGTTTTTTGGGGGTGAGTAGTTTGCAGTTCTGTGGCCAACTGAGTGGCAGGATGATTGGAAGAGGGATGTTGCTTTCTTAGAGTTAATGTTGATTTGGGCTGCATCTGTGGTATGGCTGGAGAGGTTGAGGGCAGAAGGATTGTATTTAATTCTGACAACAGTGCAATGGTGTGGTTTTTACAAATGAAGACAGCAGAGTCTGAATGCTTATTGTTGGTTTTATGTAAGTTAGTTTTACAGAGTTTGTAGATTAACTTTTCTTTTACAGGTGTGCATATAGCAGGTGTAGGAATGGGATTGCTGACAGCTTGTCTCACCTTCAGTTTTCCAGGTTTCGTCAGTTAGCTCCAATGTCAGCAGGAGAGCCAGTGTTAGTGCCAGATGTGATCTGGAGGATTGGATTGCAGTGACTAGGAGGTTGGTGGAGCAGTCCTGGGTGGCATCTACCAGGAAGGCATATGGTAGTGCTCTGTGTAATTTTGACAGATTTATTTTACAATTGCCTGAGGAGGAGGGTATTTAGTGGGAACAATTGCTATTGTAATACTTAGCTCCGACTCTTGTGCAGGGTAGGGCAGTGCAATCTATTATGGTGGACTTGGCTGCAATCAGTATACTTGCTTGTGTGACAAGGTTGTGGGATTTCATTAAATCTTGAATCACTGGGCGTGTGTTGAAGGGATGGGGTAGGATGGAGGGCCTGAACAGAGATAAGCTTTGACTGGTGACAAAGCAAGTTTTGAAGATTTTATTGCAGGGCCTAGTTGTTGTAAGTGGGGAATTGGTAGATTGTGTTTTATGGATGACATTGAGCTTATGGATCTATTTTGGGGCTTTTAGAGTGTCGGAGTTGTTGGGATCCTTGTTTTTGGAGGATGTTATTTTACTGCCTGGGGCAGTTCACATTCGGTTAAGGACATCTAAGACTGATCAGGTTGTTATGGGCACGCAAATAATTTCTGGAAAGGATAGGTCAGATCAGATGTGTCCAGTGGTCTGGACTAGAAAATATTTAGCATCCCACTAGGAGAGTTCACAGGATCTGGTTTTCCAGTGAAAAAGGGGTATGGTGATAATTATTTTTTTTTTTAGGTAAGAAGATTGTCATCATAGGCCACTCGTATATCTACTTGGCAGCAAGGAGGGCTGCGGTTAGGATTAATGGTTCAGATTTGGGTTTGCACCAGATTGGGTGGAGAGTCACATAGCAAAGCATTACAGGACTCAGCTATAACAGGAATTTGCAGTAATACAATCTCAGGTGGGGCTTCCTCAAATCTTGTTGATGCACTTGGCAGAAAATAACTTGGGTCTAATGCCAAAGTGTCAATTGGTTTACCAGATAAGAGAGGATCTACTTGCCTTAAGGAGGTTGTACCCAAGTGTGTGCATTGTGTGGTCTGAGATAATACCCCGTTTGTCTTGGAGGAATGCTAGGAATTTCTTGGCAGTAGAGTGGGCACAGCGTTTTTTGAACTTTAGGTTGGCGAGACAGTTGCTAGTAATGGGATTGAAAATGACTGAGCATAAGAAATTTGCTGACAGGGATCCCATGTGGTTCAGAGAGGATGGCATGCACCTCAATAAGTTTGGTTTAGATTTGTTTAATTCAAATTTGGGATTGTTTTGGAGGATATGGTGAAAAGTTGGTATTAGTTGAGGGGGAACAGCCTGGACCAGGCTGGTTAGTGAAGAGGAGGGGCAGGCTTGTCCCTTTTCTGTTCCCCCTCTGGTGTTCATTTTGGTGTAAGGAAGTTTGGAGTGGTGAATGTGAGTGGTTGGATTCTGCTTTCACTTGGTGGTTTTGGATGGATATAAGGATTTTCGGTTGAAGGTAAGTGACTGGATGCTGTCTGATGTTTAAGAATAAGTGAGCGCAGGGAGGATGCTGCTAATTTGGGAAGGGAGAGCTGAGGCATGCTGCCCTGACAGATGGTTAAAGGAAGTTTTGTTGATTTGCAGATTGAAATGAAGTAATGAACAACAAATGTTCATTAATGTTCATTAAAAGTTATTTTTGTGACTGTAATAAAGGTCGTCAAAGGTGTTTTTGGTGTGTTGTCTCTTTATTGAAGTGGAATATTACATATGAGGTTTGGAACAAACAAATTTGTCATGGGGCATCTTCTTCTGGTAATGGAGGGTATGTGAGCAAGTGGAGGGTGGTGGCTGGGGTGGGAAGGGATTAGGCAGGAATTGTAAGCTGGGTAGGGTTAAGGTAGGGAAAGATTAATTTGCTGTATAATGGAAGAAGAAAGGGAGGAAAGTGTAGGGTGGGACTTGGAGTAGTTTTTGAGTACTGGTAGTTGTTTGGGAGCACATTTCAGTGTGATCTTGTTACCCACCTGGCCCTCCCATTTTGGGAGTTGTTATGATTGCCTTGTTGTTTGAGGGGTGCTTAGGTAGAGAAGACAAGCAGGCTTGTTCCTCGTCTTTTCCCCCTCTGGTGTTCAATTTGGTGTAAGGAAGTTTGGAGTGGTGAAAGTGAGTGGTTGGGTGCTGCTTTTACTTGTTGGTTTTGGATGGATGTAAAGATTTTGGGCTGAAGGTGAGCAGTTGGGCACTGCCTGATGTTTAAGAATGAGTGAGGAGAGGGAGGACACTGCTTATTCAGAAAGGGCGAGTGAAGATACGCTGCCTTGACAGATGGTTAAAGGAAGTTTGGTGGTTTGCAGATTGAAATGAAGTAATGAATAATAAATTTATGACACAATAAGTTATTTTTGTGACTTTAATGAAGGTCGTCAAATGTGTTTTTGGTGTGTTGTCTCTTTATTGAAGTGAAATGTGACATATGAGGTTTGGGAATAAACAAATTTGTCACAGGGCATCTTCTTCTGGTAATGGAGGATATGTGAGCAAGTGGAGGGGGTGGCTGGGGTAGGAAGGGATTAGGCAGGGATTGTAAGCTGGGTAGGATTAAGGTAGGGAAGGATTAATTTGCTGTGAGATGGAGTGAGGAAGTGAGGAAAGTGTAGGATGGGACTTGGAGTAGTTTATGAGTACTGGTAGTTGGTTAGGGAGCAAATTTCGATGTGATCTTGTTGCCCACCTATCCCTCCCATTTTTTTTGAGGAGTTGTTATGATTGCCTTCTTGTGTGAGGGGTGCTTGGGCAGAGAAGATGGGCAGGCTTGTCTCTCTTCTTTTCCCCATCTGGAGTTCATTTTGGTGTAAGGAAGTTTGGAGTGGTAAAATTGAGTGATTGGGTGCTACTTTCACTTTGTGGTTTTGGATAGACATAAGGATTTTGGGCTGAAGGTGAGGGGTTGGACACCACCTGATGTTTAAGAATGAAGCAGTAAATAAAAATTCTCTCTTCCTCTCCTTAAGGACTTGCTTGCCAGAAAAAAGCAATGTAAATCCAAGAAAACATTTGAGTCCAAACAGGCTGTGCAAACTTTTATTCCATAAAACAGGTAAAATGGTGATAAAACTGTGAGTACTTTCAGGAAAACCCTTCATCAGACAGTGAAACAGCATTCATGAAATCTATTTAAATACATTTAAAAACACAACCACCAATCATCTCACTGCCCTCCTTTTCCTAAGGGGTGGTCTTAAAGGTATACATGTATTCAACCCTGGTGGATGATTTGCTGCTAGCTCTATAATCCAGTGTAATTCATTACACTCAGTGACATTCACTATGCCCCCCCCCCCTTTTACGCACATGAGTAACCTGTATAACCATAAATTTAAAGGTGTGTGTTGGATTCTTAGAAGTAGGCATATACAGAGCATTACGTTCATCTTTCTGTCTAATACTATACAAATTATGTTGTATTCTTATTTTCAGTTTACAGTTGGTTTTCCCTACATAGTAACTGGGGCATGATTGACACATTGCTAAATATACCACATTTTCCGTGTGGTAATCTGCATATAGTTTAAATATATATTCCTTTTTATTTATGGGATGAACAAAACTATTCTTATCACTAATCGTGAAGCAAGTCTTACAGTGCCTGCAAGGAAAAGTACCTGTTCTATCTGATGTTAACCTAGTTTTATTTCTCATTCCTGGTTCTTTACACAACATGTCTTTCAAGTTACTGTTGCGTCTAAAACCAAAACTTGGTTCTTTATCCACTATATTTTTAGTCTATCCTCACTTAATAGGATTTTCCAGCTTTGTTTATTTCGCAGACCCCATTGATATTATTCCTATATTGTAACATAAACCTATATTTATTGTTTTTTGTATCATTGTGTTGTTTTCATGGCTTTGTGTCTCATTAGCTTTAAATCATGGTCTAGCCTTTCCCTTTCTATCTCTCTTCACTAGTTCTAACCCCTCTTGCATCAAGTTATTTGAATAACCCCTTTGTGCCATATGGTTATGTAAACTCACCAGCTCTTTTTCAAAGTTTGCTTCTTCTGTGCATAGTTTCGATGTACGTAGACCCTGTCCCACTACTATGTTCTTAAAAGTACATCTAGGGTGCATACTTTAAAATTCCAAGTAGTGATTGCTCCAACAAGTTTTCTTATATAGAGAGGTTGAATTGTAAGTCCTTACATCTTTGGTTATTCTTACATCCAAAAAAATCTATGGATTTAAAATCACTTTTTACTGTAAATCGTAAAAAATCAGTGGTTGTCTCCCAGTGCTTAACAAACCTTGTCAGTTCATCCTCACTATTTTGCCATAAAATATAAACATCATCCACAAATCGAACATAATGCAGTAGATATTCACTCCACCATTGATCATTGATACATACATTCATTTCTTCCAATACGCCAACACTAGGTTGGCGTATGAGTTGGCACAGGGTGTGCCCATAGCCACACCCTGTTTTTGCCTATAGTATGTACCATTACACATAAATGCATTATTTTCGAGTATGAGTTTTAGAATTTCCAGAATTAACTGATTTGTTCTTCCATCAAACACTTTCTTTACTTTTAGAACTTCCCTAATTGCATTTAGGCCATAGTTATTACTAATAACACTAAAGAGGTTGTTAACATCGAGTAACCATTAATACATTGGTCATTGTTTTGTTTTTTACAACCTCCGATAACATACTCAAACAGTGTCTTGTATCTTCTAATATTCATGGGTAACACTGCATCACCATTTTCAGTTTAGTTTCCACCCATATGGATAAATGTTCTGTTATCCACCCCCTGCCTGTGACTATCGGTCTCATGGGTGGTGGTATATCATTTTTGTGGATTTTTGGAAGTGCTTTAAATATTGGTGTCACAGAATGCTCTGTATGAAAAAAATCTAAGAATTCTTGTTCCAATTGCCCTGTCTCTTAAGTTCTTCAGATTGTTGGTATATCATTTTTGTGGATTTTTGGAAGTGCTTTAAATATTGGTGTCACAGAATGCTCTGTATGAAAAAAATCTAACAATTCTTGTTCCAATTGCCCCTGTCTCTTAAGTTCTTCAAGTTTTGCTCTCACTTAACAAATGAAATTTCTCAGCATTATAGAAGAAACACGTGAGTAAGTTTGTACATCTTTAAGTAAATCATTCAGTGCTGACGTATATGCTGCAGTATTTAAAACAAAAACACCCACACTCTTGTCCACTGACTTAATAACAATGCGTTCATCTTCAATCAAAGAATTTAGTACTTCCTTTTCAGAAGCATCAGGTTGTCATATTTACTAAAACTTTTATCAAAATAATTTCTAATTTCAAATTCACATGTCCTTAAAAAAGTTTGTATTGTGGGATGTATTATTGGTACAAACGTGCTTGGATGTTTTAACATTGTTGGTACATTCATATTATTACTATACATTTCCCTCAGTGCTATATTGTGCCCAAACATATGCAAATCTAAAATAGCATCACTTACTTTTGAGCCTCTGCTCGGTATAAAAGTCAACTCTTTCCCCAAAACTCGTAACTGTTATGGGGTTAAAACCACATTAGATAAATTAAATGCATTATAGTCACCAACAACAGTCAGGCCACTATTTTCAGTTTCTTCACTTCCCTCTGTTGGGAGCGGCCTCTCTGGTGTCTGTTCTTCTTTCGCACTGGTACCAGGAAACCCCTTTCCCATTTCTAACAAGTTAGAAGTTTTAGGCCTCACTCCTAGCTGTAAATTGTCTAATTGTGCTGAGCTTGCTGGCTCCACATTCTGCGACTGATTCACCATACTGGTTGTTGCTTCTACAGAGGGCAGAGCCTCTGTAGGCATCACATCCGAATTATTCACCTCACTTGGTTGTTCCTGACTTGGAACAGATGTTAACCTTCTCCCTTCCACCATCCGAGGGTGCTGAAGGTTACCAGTTCTTTCTTGTGGTTCCCTCAGTCAGGTAAAGATTTGTCCCTTAAGAAAATCCTGGTAGTCCCTATGGATTTTCTTAATTTTAGTTGCCTGGAACTTGTTTTCAAACAGTTTAATGCTATTGACAGCTTCTGCATATTTATTTTGATGGAACCCAGTAGTACACTGTTCCAGTTGTTTTTGTATTTTCTCTATATTATTGCATAGTAACTGTTCAACAGGAGAGAAATATTCTATCAAGAGCTGGATATAAAGATAGCTAGTCTCTGTATTAATCTGTTGCCAGCATGCAAGTAAATCAGGGAACATATTTCCTTGTGCAGGCAAACATAGTACCTTCATGCCTCTTGGTATTATTTTAAACTGCAAAAATGCCTCCATATGAAACCTCAGCCATTGTAACCATTTCAATTTCTCTGCCAAGCAATCAAAAGCGCTTAACAGATTGTTAAAGGTTTCATAGTCATTTCTCTCATTCATACTTCTAAGAATCCAACACACACCTTTAAATTTATGGTTATACAGGTTACTCATGTGAGTAAAAGGGAGGGACATAGTGAATGTCACTGAGTGTAATGAATTACACTGGATTATAGAGCTAGTTTGTGTCTTTCGGCTTTTCCAGGTTAGGGGTCGCCACAGCGATACTCCGGTCTGCTAATGATTGGTACTGGATTTTTACGTACCGGGTTACCAGCTCTGATGCACAACCTTCAACAAAGGCACACCCATCCACCAGGATTGAATACATGTATACCATTAAGACCAGCCCTTAGGAAAAGGAGGGCAGTGAGATGATTGGTGGTTGTGTTTTTAAATGTCAAACCAAAACAAATGTCCAAAACCTCAAAACAACACAAAGCTCAAGTTCTCCAAAACCTCAAAACAACACAAAGCTCATCTCCAAAACCTCAAAACAACACAAAGCTCAAGTTGTGTTTTTAAATGTATTTAAATAGATTTCATCACTGCTGTTTCACTGTCTGATGAAGAGTTATCCATAAAGTGCTCACTGTTTTATTACCATTTTACATGTTTTTTATGGAATAAAAGTTTGCACAGCCTGTTTGGACTTGACTGTTTTCTTTGATTTACATGTTTAAGGATGCGTGATCAGAGGGAGGACACCGCTTATTCGGAAGGGTGAGTGGAGGTACACTGCCCTGATGGATGATTAAAGGATGTTTTGGTGATTTGCAGATTGAAATGAAGTACTGAATAATACATTTATGACACAATAAGTTATGTTTGTGAATTTAATAAAGGTCGTCAAAAGTCTTTTTGGTGTGTTATCACTTTATTGAAGTATAAAGTGACAATTTCCATTATGCACAAATTGCTCCATTGCAGGAGAAGTACCTTATTTACAAAATGCAACAGAAATCATTGTAGATCAGTTTAATCCAGAGTACATGAATAGGTAGTGTTGGATATCTCCAGCAGTAGATATTGACAGCTTTTTATCAAATACCAGAAAATGATTATGTACTGGTAAGTTCTGTTTAATGTAGTAGTTAAGTGATGGATAATGATCATTAAAGATGGAGATAAAATTGTGGACTTGCAGTCTGTTACATCACTTGGTATGCCCTCAGTCAACAGATATAAAAGCTGAGATGATGTTATGTTGAGCAAAAGTATTAATTAAACATGTGAGGCTAAAGGCAGACATAAAGGGACAGCTCAGACAAAAAGGGTCAAGTTTAAAGTGAATGCCCCCAAAATAAGTGAGTTTTATTTTATGACATACGAAAATGGATTTTTAGAATTGGAGTTTTGCTTTTAATTGTGGACAGAAAATTATAAAATAAAGCACTACTCAATTTGTCATTGCTTCTTATAAGTGATTTCAACAATAATTTAGACTGTATTGCTACATTTTTCCTGGGTTGTGCAACAATGAATTAGTAATATTCCTGCAAAACATGTAGCAGCACCACTCTGTGTATCCTATTACCATACATAAAGTTGTGTAAAACATGAATTTGCATGACATGCAGGAAAAAAATAACTGTGATGATTTAGTTAAGATTTCTTGACAATTCTTTGAAGCTTACTTTTAGTAGCTCAAGTTTCTAGCTATGAGAATGTATTTCTAATGCTCCAGAAATTTGCAAGTAGCATATATTAATGAGATGAATCTGCATTTTTAAATTGATGCAAGCATTTGTATTTATTTTGTACTGTAGAAAGAATGGTGAGACTGTGTTGCTGAAGTGTCAAAAGAATGGGTTTCTCTTTTCTTCATAACTATTTGCAGTCTGCCCTTATACTCAGGAAATCCCATTTTAGTTTGTTAAACTGATATAGATGTGAACTAAAAAATGAAAAAAAGAACAAAAGTGAGAAAAAACGAATAAAATTGTATGGTTAGCTTCACCTTTTCTTGCACAACAGCTGCAGGATGTAAAATGATTTAATGCATTCCCCTGGTCCAGTGATAACCCCTAATACTCCTTTCCTACTGCATGGACAGATGCACTTACAGCTAGGCACAAATGCATGAGTGTGCACAGAGGAGCGCGCGTGCACACACACACACACACACACACACACACACACACATACTCAAAAAGCACACAATATATGTACCATATAAAACAGACATGCACACACACATGCATACACATACAGAAAAAACACGCAATATATGCACCAAATAAAACACACACAAAAACACAGGCACAATATATCTACATATATATATATATATATCTATATATACATATATATATATATATATATATATATATCTATATATAGTTCTACTTTAAATCTTTGACTTTCCAGAACGCTGAATTGCATAACAGGGAGAAGACAACAGCGAAGATTTAAAACAGTAAACTCCCAGAATGGCAAATTTTGCTTCCGGGAAACTAACCACTTGGCCACTATTAACAACTACAACATCATAAACAAACTAAACCCACCGAAGTGGAAGGTTTCACCTCCCCCACTTAAATATATCAACTCCAAGATCGCACTACAGTGGAGAAAAGGGCAAAGGTCACCATGGTGGCCAAGTGGTTAGTTTCCCAGAGGTGAAATTCACCATTCCAGAAGTTCACTGTTTTACAGCTTTGCTGTTGTCATCTTGCTGTTAACTGAGTCGACATTCTAGTAAGTCGACCATTTCGAGGGTAAATATATATATATATATATATATATATATATATATATATATATATAAAGCAGAAAAACATGTAAGGTTTTTGAAACACAGGTATATCAAAAGGTATCTCATAAATCCAGCTGCATTATGTGCCCTGCAGTAGCCAGGTCACTGCATTTTCTTTACATATAGCAAGCAGCACAGCAGTTAGGAGGTGCTCTATGGGCACACAAAGTCAGAAAGAGTAAGGGTGACATTTAATGTTAGCTTAGAATTCCTTTTTGCTTGGTTAAAATAAAGACATTATAGCCCATTTGCAGGAAAGAAAAACATACATACATTTTTTATACATTTATTTCTCACAGAACAAAGCATCTTAGCATTGCATGACATTTAGGACACTGTGAAAAATGTCTGCTGAATGAGGTACATGAGCAAAGCTGTATGTATCAGAAAGGTAGGACTAGCACAAGTAAACATGGCTGCATTGTCTTTGATTATAAGTGAAATTAAAAAAAACATAAATTAAACATAATAGACTGCATTTGACAACATATGTGTAGCATAGGTTAAGAACTGGACCAAATCTTTGTATTCAGCTTCAAATGGAAATAGTTTGGATACTATGTGAAGCAGTACCTCATGTGGGAAACAGTAGTGGACAACAGTAGACAGGGTACGTTATTCATTACTGTATCATTAGTATATATCCATGATTGGATTATTTAAGTCATAAACTGCACGCCTTCTTGTTGCATACCTAGCAGATCAAAGTAAATCTTGTCAGAACACACAGATTTGCCATTCTTACATCCCTTTCAGTCTTACACTAAGCTATTGGCATGGCTAACCTTATGTACAGTTGAATTATGCAGCCAGCTACGGTCCTCCTCTGCTAGGGGCACTTTTCTGCTATTTATTTATTTATTGTCTTAGAGTAAAGAAATGTTCCACTTCTTTACTTTAAAAAGCTATCTAACTAAATAAGCAAACTGACCATTCAACCAACCAATCAACCCATCAAACAGAAGGTTGGGCATCGGGCTGGCACCTTGGCACCGTAAAAATCTACTGCCAATCATTAGCAGTCCGGAATTCCACTGTGGTGACCCCTAACCGGGAAAAGCGTAAAGAAGAACAGCATATATACGTATACACACATGTATACACACATGTATACATATACATATACATATACATATAGTTCTCAGCTATCCCTGATATTGCCTTTTATGCTTATCCTACCCCTCATAAGTTTTTCCTAGTAAAACACCAATGAATGCAGTTGGATAAAATGATGGACAGAGGAATTCCATGCTTCATATTTTTCAGAAAATGCATGTTGATGGAAACCTATTGATCTATTGACTTTCTAAGAGAATTAATATGTAATGTGCTGGCCCATTTGTGGGGAATATAATGAATTGCTGCTGTTAGTTTGTCATCATTATTCTGGCTTTGTAGGATTAATGTGACTTTTGTGCTGTAACCTGGGATATTTTAATCTGTGGTTATTGTATGCATGAAATAAAGATGGAATACTATACATGGCCATTGTTTCTTATTACATTCATACATCTCAAATGCACAAAAAAGTGACTATAACTGCTGAGAGGGGCTTGGAGCTGCCTTCTGAAAGTAATAGACCATATTGTTGTATACTCAGTTTAAGCAGTTACTATCTAACTTTGCATGACAAGTGTACATTTAATCTAAACTAAGATGGTCTATTTTACTGTAATTACCAAGTGTTTGTTTTGGTATGAATTTGCAAAGGCAAAGACAACCCGTAGGTATTCTTGAAGGACAGACAGGTCTCAGTTTAATGGTGGGTGGTAAGTTTGTCAGTAGTAGGTGATTTGTATATTTAATAATTATTTTTATATTTCATAAATTTTTTAATAGTACCAAAATAAAACGTAACAAAAAACCCCATGTAGCATAAACTGTGCTGAAAATCTACTAAACAAGAACAATAGTAAAAAGTTTACTACCACAGAAACACAGCAGACTATACAAAATATAAAAAATGAAACGGCAAAATGTAAAACTCAGAAGCTTTAATAAAAATAAACACAATGCATAAGTGCTTTCACAGCAAAAGGTGCTTCTTCAGACCCTAACACAATTAAACAAAGTCAACATATTTAAAAAGCAACATAGACAATAACAAAATGCAAACAATTAAAACAATTAGCTTATGAGCCAATTACTTAAATAAATCCCTTGATACCAGAATGGATTTTAAAGAGACCCTATCATTGAGGCCAGGTTGCTTATCAGCCTGGAACCAAATAATCCAATAAAATTCCCTAGTCTCAGTAAAAGTTCTAAAATCACCCAAACGTTCACTGTAATGAACCTCTTCTATAACCGTAAAGGTGAAGCTACTGTATGTGAAAACCAAAAACAATCACATGTCTTGCAAGTGCATTTTTGCTATCCCCCAGTCTGTATGCAATAAATATATTCCCTGATCCTTTCAAATAACATCTGGTTAGTCTTACCAATTTAGTAGCAAGTACAAGCCTTGCATAGAGCTAAATATGATTTTAATTTAGGTTTGGGTGATTGTATTAGGGTCTGAAGAAGCACCTGTTGGTGTGAAAGTGCTTACCCATTGCTTTTGTTATTTTTATTAAAGTTTCTGAGTTTTACATTTTGACGTTTTATTTATTGCATTTTGTATAGTGTGCTGTGTTTCTGTGGCTGTAAACTTTTTACTATTGTTCACATTTTTTAATGGTGTTGCTGATTTACAGTGGTTCTGGGGGGATGGATATGGAAGCAGTGTAACTGGGATGGTGATGGTAGTGGAATGCATCCCATTGAATAGTCTATGGACTCAGCATTATTGTTTCTTGGCTTCTATGCTTTTATCTATGTGGCCTTTCCCTGGTTGTGGGTGTTATCTTGTAGTGAGGTGCTTGGAGAGTTTGAGGGATAGGCAGGGGATTGTTTTGTGTGGTCATACTCTTCCTTGTTTTGTCACCGGACATGTGCTGCGGGGATTGCTGGGTGTCATGGGTTGTTGTTGGAAGCATTGGAGGCTGCAGTTTTGCTTGTGCAGCTTGGCCCCCTTTTTTGGTTGGTTACTTTGTCTGTGTCCATTCATTGGTGGTGAGTATGGTACTGTGAGGTATGGAACGAGTGGTTCATTGTTGGAAGTGGGACAGATTACTGAGTGGTTGCTGCTCAGAGTGGTCCTCTTGCTAATAATTTGCTATTAAATGAATCAAAATTGCAGATACACTTTCAAAGTAGTATTGTATGATGTACAAGTGAGGCTTTATTTTTAAAATGTATTTAAAAAAATAGAAAAAAGTTCATATTTATTAATTTACCAGGAAACTTACATGTGTGGTGCAAAGTCAGGAGCCACTTGGGAATAACGGCCTTTTTTCCTGCGCATGTGCAGTGAGGTTTAACAGTCATTGGGGGATTGGCGTGGGTTCTTAAGTAATCTAGGAGTGCCTGCCATCTTCATTGTATCCAGATTTTCACAGAATTATTTTGATTTATGTTGGACCGTTCCTCAAAAAAAATAAATAAATTGTTTCCTCGAGGTTGGTGCAGAGGGTTAGGTTGTGAAATGCAATTTGAGTAACACAGAGTTTGGCTTCCTCATCCTTTAGCTCTACCACTGAGGTGATCATAAGAGGTATGTTTTATTGCATGGATGATAGGCAGAGCTCCTGGAGAGTCAAAAAAAAAAAAAAAATATATATATATATATATATATATATATATATATATATATATATATATATATATATATATATATATATATATATATATATATATTTATCTATCTATATATATATATATATATATATATATATATATATATATATTTATCTATCTATATATATATATATATATATATATATATATATATATATATATATATATATATATATATTTATACAGAGATATATACACACACACACACACACACACACACACACACACACACACACACACACACACACACACACACACACACACACACACACACACACACACACACACACACATATACAGGCAACAGTTGCGTGTCAAGAGTGGTGCTGGCAGGCAGTTTCTGGATGGTGTGGGGTTGCAGAGGATATTATTTTTTAGTTGACTGTACTTGCAGGCTAGGTTCTGAGGTGGTAGGGGCCATTTTTAAAGGCAATTAGTTTTTTATTTATTTTTTTCCTCTCCTTGAAGTCTTAATGTGTTCTCTTTTGTTGCAGATAGAAAATGTGCAGAATTTACAGCAGTGGTGGGAGGCCATTGTGGTGCTGGCAGAGGAACTGTTCCAGGAGGTGCCTAATGTTGAGTCCTGGATGGCAGATTATGTGGCAAGTCCAGTTAAAAGAGATGACACCTGAGGCCAAGGACCAGGTCAGTGGTTCATGGGAAGCAGGCACTGCAGTCGAGAGATGTGGTTGCATTTGATCCTCTGGCAGTTGGAGTGGCTCAGGATGGAGCAACAGGTAATGGTATCCTGTTGGGAGTCATGTTAGGTAGTGCAGGATTGGAGTGTCTGGGGAATGACTGTGGGAGAGCTGTGGATGAAGGCTATCAGGGGTCGGGTGAAGCTGGAGGGTCTATGTTGGATACACAGTGGTGCCATGAGCTCGATCAAGGTGAAGCAATCAGTGTGGAGGATAGCATAGTGTTGTCTGTGGAGAGCTTGGGGACATCCATTGGTAGGGTAGAATAATTGTTTGAAGTTTGGTCAGATTTTGGCCTACAGCCAGGTGACTGATTAGCCATGCAGACGTTGGGGCAGGGGACAGGGACAGTTTTTCTGACCCCTTACTTTCCATCCTCAGTTAAGGAAAAGATTTGGAAAGCAGAGTATGTTGATGTCTTTGAACTAGATGATGCATAAGTGGTACAGTGACTGGTGGAATCAGAGCACCTTTTGGCAGCTTTAGCAGCTTTGGGGAGGAGAGTTGATGGGCTGCACCCTGAACGTGGGTTGTTGGTTTTGTTTACTATGTGGCAGTTTGGCTTGAGAAGGATACTTCTTTGGCTTTGCCACTCTTGGCTTACTTTCTTATGATTTGGGAGAATCAGTGTTTGTGGTCAGGGACTGCATGGTTATGATATGGCCAGAGGTTTCGTAAACAGAAAGCAGTTGATCCCTCTCTCCATTGGGAGGTTAGGCATCCAGATATATGGCTAGCTACTATGATGGATAGCTTTGTGGGGGTTAGTAGAGGGGAAGGTAGGGAGACGAGGGGAGTATGTTGGGCTTTTAATGTGGGCTATTGCTAGTGGTAGGGTGTAAGTTCTTGTATGCTTGTTCAAAGTGTATGGGGAGCCATCCAGCAGTGCATAGTGGTCTGTGGGAGGTTAATTTGGTGACTCTACGTTTGCTTTCAAATGATGAGGGTGTTTTCCCCTTCTTCTTCTCGAGGGTTTCAGAATCTCTGATGTAGGGGGAATTTTTTGATGTTTACGTGGATGGGTGTCTTTTAGGAAGAGGACAGCCAGGGGGGATGCATTCTCCTGTTAAGGTGGAACTATGCTCCAACAATTTTCCTGATTCTTCTCTTAAGGAAGAAATAGTTAAGGGCTTTTCTTGGGGGGGGTTCTGTTAAATCAAGGGTGTTTACGGATGGGGTACTCTGTAAGAATGGAGGGTTTGCTAGTGAAGGAATTACAGGTGGGCAGGTTGTTGGGTCCTTTTGATAGCCCCACATTTGAGAGTTTTAAAGTTTCACCACAGAGTTTGGTTCCTAAGAAGGTGGCCTGTAAGTTCAGAATGATTCACCATTTGTTATACCCAGAAGGAAGCTCCATTTATGACTTCATTTCAGTCAAGTATGCCAAGTTCAGCTATGCTCCCTTGGATGATGCTGTGAAGGCTATTCAGTGGGGTTTAAGGATCTGTGCTTAATAAAGGTGGACACTGAATCTGCATTTTGCCTTTTGCCAGTACGGGAGGAGGAGTGGCCACTATTAGGCATGGTAGTTGGGAACAAACTTTACTTTGATAAGGCTATGGCAATGGTATGCTCAATAGCCTGTATTACCTTCAAGAAATTTAGCACTATACTTCATTGGGTTTGACAATGTGAGTAAATATACAGAGGGCTGTGCATTACTTGGATGATTTCTTCATAGTGGGTGAGGAGTTTTAATGAGCATTTGAAGGTTTGTGAGAGGTTCTGGTGATGTGTGATGAGTTGGTATTTCCACTGGCTAGGCAGAAGTTGGAAGGTCTAGCTAAGGCATTGGATTTCTTGGGTTTATTGGTGGATGCAGAAAGTGGGTTGTTTTGCTTGCTGGCTGATAAGATAGGTCTATTGAAGGAGAAGGTTGGGCAGGTAGTGTGCAATGATAAGGTACAGATTAGGGAGGTTATGGAGCTTTTAGAGCTTCTGAATTTTGCATGTCAAGCCGTTCATCCAAGGTGTACTTTTTGTAAGTCAGTGGCCTTTTTGTTAAAAGGGGGAGAAGCAAACATTATTGGGTCAGGATTAACAAGTTGGTGCAGGCTGATTTGGCTCTTTGGTTGTCATTTTTGGAGTGGTTTAATGGTGTTTCTTTTTGGCAGCTGGATTGGGTTGGTCAGAAGGAACTGCAACTGTTCACAGATGCAGCTGGTGTATTGGAATAGGTGCATTTTTTGGAGGGGAGTGGTTTGCGGCTCATTGGCTGGCAGATTGGAAGGATGATTGGAAAAGGAATGATGCTGTTTTGGAGTTAATGCAAATCTGAGTTGTGTCAGTAGATTGGCAAAAATAACTGAGGGAAAGAGGGTAATTTTTAATTCAGATAATATGGTGGTGGTGGTGCGAGTTTTGAAAGCAAAGACTGCGAGATCTGAATTGTTGTTATTGGTTTTATGTAAGTTAGTTTTGCAGAGTTTGTTAAAAAAATTTCATTCACAGATGTGCATGTGTCAGGGATTGGGAATGAGATTGCTGACAGTTTGCCTTGATTTCAGTTTCCAGGTTTTGGCAGTTGGCCCCAGGGGTTGGAGGAGGTGCCTATGGTGTTGCTAGATGAGCAGCCACCATGATGTGGTATCTACCAGGAGAGCGTATGGTAGGGCACTATGTGAGCTTGATAAATTTATTTTGCAGTTGCCTGCGGATGAAGGGGTTTGGATGGAGGAACTATTACTGCAATACTTGGCACGGGCTTGGGGCAGGATAAGGTGGTGTAATCAGTTAAGGTGGATTTTGCAACAATTAGTATATTTGCATGGGTGGCTGGGCTGCATGATTTTACAAAGTCCTGATTGGTGGGGTGTATGTTGAGAGTATGGGGTAATGTGGTTGGAGTGAATATAGATATACTTTGGCTGTTGACAAAACAGATTTTGAAAGAGTTATTGAAGGGTTTAGCTTTAGTGGTGAGTGAGTCAGTGGATTTTATTTTGATGCATTTTGGGTGTCAGAGCTGTTAGGGTCATTAGACTGGAGAGATGCTATGGTTTTTCCACAGTCAGTACACATTTGGTTACATAGGTCTAAAGAAGATCAGTTAGGGAAGGCCATGCATGTAGTTCTTAGGAAAGATAGGAGTCAGGGGCTTTGTCCACTGGGTTGGGCTGTGGAATTGATGTGAACTTGTGGGGGAGACCTCACAATTTTTTCGGTTGGGAGGGGGAAAGATGGTAATGGGTAGTCAGCCTGTACATGTAATAGGAAGGGCATTGTGATGTATGGGTTTTCCTGGTGAGAGGTTCTGTACTTGTTCTTTTTGTATTGGTAGGGCATTAGATTTGGCAAGGGAAGGCAGATCCAGTGAGGTCATCTGGAGAGTGGAGAAGTGGTCTTCCAATACCTTTTTATCTTATATTAGGTAATGGATTCAACTGATAATTAATAGGTGTATTTTTTTTTGCCTTTCAGGAAAGGAGAATGCCATCTTGGGCCATTCATGCATCCACTGGGTAGTGAAGACGGCAGCAGTTGGGATGAATGGAAATACTTTGGGTTTGAGTTTAGTGGGGTGGACAGTTAGTTGGCATGGGATTAGATGTTTATGGATGACATTGAAGTGAAACGGTTATGGATGGGACTTCCTTGAATATTGGTGATACATTTGGCTGGTTATAATTTGGGAATAATTCCTAAAGAACAGTTGGTGGATAAGATAAGGGACGATTTGTTTATGTTGCAGATGTTATATCCAGGAATGTGATTTGTATGGTCAGAGACAGTCCACATTTGTGTTGGAGGAATGCTGCTAGTTTTAAGGCTTTGTAGCATGCACAGTTTATTAATGATAGTCTGACTATTGTGTTATGGTAGTTGGCAGCATTGGGTATGCATATGATAGACCATCGGGATTTTGATGACAGGGACCCAGTGTGGTTAGATCTGATGGGGTGCATTGGAATGAGTTTGGTTTAGATTTGTTTAACGTACACTTAAGTTTATTTTTAGAAGGTTTGGTGAAAGTTCTTTTAACAGAGAGGTGGAACAGCCTGTGATCAGGCTGATTGGCAAAGAAGAGGGGCATGTTTGTCCCTCTTCTGTTCCCCTTCTTGGTGATGGGTGTTGATGCTATGAGTTTTGAGGATGAAAGTGAGCTGTAGGATGCTGCTTGACTGACAAGAATAAGTGAGTGAAGTTATGGGTGCTATTATTTGAACAGGGTGAGTTGGTACGCTGTTCTGAGGTATGCTATAAGGATTTTCATGTTGTGGTTACAAACCCATTCCTGTTACAATTAATATTTGAAATAATGTGTTAAAGTTATGAGTGAAATTAATAAAAGTCATCAAAGGTCATTTGGTGCCATTGTGTATTATTGAAGGAAACCAGGACAAATGAGGTTTGGGAACAAACCAATTCATCTAGGGGCATCTTTGGTGAGGGTTACAGTGAGTTATAGGGGGGTGAGGGATGGGAGATTTGTTAGGGAAGGGGATTGAGATTAAGTAAAAGAGACAGGTTTGACCAGACTTTGGGAAGGTATGGGTAATTGTTAAGGGGACTTTAGAGGAAGTAAGGTAGTTGTAGGGTGGGACTTAGGTTTTATAGGGCTGTAACTGGGAAGTGGAATAATATTTTGGTGTGAATTTGCAACCTGCTCTCCATCCCCTTTTTTCTTTTGGTTAATTTGTTTGGTATGGTTATGAGGTGGGTATTAGATGGAGAAGAAGGGCAATCTTGTCCCTCTTTTGTTCCCCATCTTGGTGTTGGGTGTTGATGTTATAGGTTTTGGTGATGAAAGTGACCTTTAGGATGCTGCTTGATTGACAAGAATAAGTGAGTGGAGGTATGGGCAGTGCTTTCTCAGACAGGGTAAGCAGGTAACTGCCCTGATGTATATTATAAGGAATTTTGTGTTGTGGTTACAAGGTCATTTCTGTTGCAATTAATATTTGAAATAATGTATTAAAGTTATGTATGAAATTAATAAAGGTCATCAAATGTCATTTGGTGTTGTGTATTAATGAAAGGGACTGGGACAATGTTATTTACTTATTTATATTTTTACCATCATCAGAAATCTCACATGTGCATAGTCAGTAAAGTAAATGTAATTGATGGGTATGGAGGCTACACATAGCTAAGCGACTTTCCTCAGCTTTTGAGCACTGCTTAAAAAGGGTCATCAGATGACTCAAATGAATCATTGTAGTCATATTACATTTAAGGCTACTGAGTCTTGTAATCATTATGTATTGGGATTTATCACCCTAGACTATATCTCCACTCTCAAGGTCAATCAAGTCATGGGGTGAATTTATGAAAAGCAATTCAATTATCCATGTTACTTTAGATCTATTACAGAGGTGATGGACATGCTGAGCAAAGAACATTGCCTCTATACATTGTTTTATTGATCTGCTGAAGCAAGTTTAGATCCTTTGTTCTGATATTTGTGGAACTATTCAATTTGTGAAGATACAAGAGATCCAGGATGACTGGGTCATTGATTGCTGAGAAGGAAAGGCATAACTCTCTTCTGAGGGACTATCAGACAAAGAAAAGATTGAAAATGCTTCCAGTTTTTTTCTTTTTCTTGTAGTTTAGGGATTTTATGCCTGTAATTAGAAACTTTCTTTCTCAATGTTTATATTTCTGGTAAGGACATTCCAAAGGAGGTGTTATAATGTGTAATTGATATAATCAGTGCTGTCACTGGTCTGGTGTGACAGAAGTACTGTTACACACTACATCGTATTTTCAGACATCAGTGTAAAGCTGGAATTGCTATGTCATGTGTGTGTGTGTGTGTGTGTGTGTGTGTGTGTGTGTGTGTGTGTGTGTGTGTGTGTGTGTGTGTGTGTGGCAGTGCATATAGGTTCATAGGTAGGTAGTAGGCTATTGGCCCTAGGGCCTGTATAAGCCTAGCCAAATAGTACCCTGGCTTTCGCCACCCAAGAAAATTATTTTCCTGTGCCAGAGAAGTGATCCCCAGGGTGAATTTCCTATCTCCCATCCAATTATCAAGATTTTTCTTGACAAGTGCTAATGAGGAGCTTTGTTTGATATAGATAGGTAGCTTGTTCCAGAGTATGGGAAGTCTCTTGGGCAGGAATCTATCCCTCCAGCATGTTTTGTTTATTGTAGTGACAAGGTTTAGGTCCCTAGAGCTCAGAGGGATTGGGATTTCTTTAAGTGGAGCATGTCCAACAGCTCTGGGTTTGACATAGCTTTGTATGTTAAGCAGAGATCACCTCTGATTAGGCAATATGCGATGGAGTAAAGCTGGAGTTTTTTGAGACGGTCTGCGTAGGGCATCTGTTTGAGGCTGGTAATCCTCTTTGTGAGGTATTTCTGCGGCCATTCCAGTTGTTGTAGATGTCTTGTGAGGTACATACCAAAAGGGGCGTTGTACTCTATAATGGGTCTAATGAGTGATGAGTAGAGGGGAACAATGACCTCTTTTTTTCTGGATGAGAAACCTTTTGTGATGAGGTGTGCCAGGTTGAAGGATTTCCTGACTACTGTGGCGATGTGATTATCAAAGGAGAGACTACTGTCCACCTGTGTCCCAAGGTCTCTTATCACACTTTCAGTGTTAAGTATACTACCACCTGTGTTGTAGCTCATGGGTACAGAGTTTTTACCAAAGGGGATGACAATGCACTTTTTGGCATTGCGCTTGAGGCCATGGCTTTGACACCAGGCATCTGTCTCAGTGAGGCCCTTTTGTAGGATGTCCACATCGTTAGGAGTTTCGATTATGGCTCCTAGTTTGCAGTCATCTGCGAACTTCATTAGCCAAAGACCTTCTGTGTTAGCCTGTACTTCAGAGAAGTAGATACCAAACAGGAGAGGACCCAGGACTGAACCCTGTGGTACTCCATTTGTCACTGGACTGAAGTCAGATTTGGAGTCTGCTACTTTCACAGTGTAGGTTCTGTCAGTGAGCCAGTTGGCAACCCATCTTGTGACATATGGATTTATACCTAGTTTAGTGAGTTTATCTATAATTCCAGAGTGGGGGATGATGTCGAAAGCCTTGGCAAGATCTAGATAGGCTGTGTGAACCACCTTACCCTTGTCTACAGCTTTGGTAACTGCTTCAAAGAAGTCTATCAGGTTTAGGAGACATGATCTGCCTTTTACAAACCCGAACTGGGTGGGATCCAGAGTTTGGTGATTACCAATGTTTTTGTTTATAAGTTCCATGATG
>NC_056726.1:36276526-36301526 GCF_019279795.1 Protopterus annectens
ATAAACGCCTTCTATGGGCACCTTCAAGAATGCATGGATCATGCAATCCCAAATAAAACTAAGACCCTTTCCCCCAAAGGCAGGCGTCCTGTCTGGTGGACCCCAGCCATAAACAAACTTTACAACAGGAGGAGGAAGCTACTACAGGACAGAGTAAAATTCCAAAAAGGGAAGGCATCTCTGATCAGTACTAGCAAAAAGCTACGATCACTCATAAAATCATCCAAGGCCAACTTTGAGAGAAAAATCGCAAAAGACACTAAAGATAATCACAAGGCCTTCTTTAGTTATGTTAGAAACCTGGGTGGAAACTCCCAGATATGCTCAGAGTTAGTTCAAAATGACAAAAAATACACTGAATCCACAGATATTGCCAACATACTGGCAGACAGGTTCAGTGCAAATTCCCCCCCCCCCCCCAAAAGGAGAAATATCTATCCCAGCTGAATGTAGCCTCCCAGACATCTCGGATGTCCAGGTGAGAGCCACCCTTTCCAAAGCTAAAAACACAGCATCAATGGGACCAGACGGTGTCTTGGGTTGCGTGCTACATGAACTCCAAGAGGAACTAAACTCGCACATAAGGCTGCTGTTTAATCTTAGCCTTGCTACAGGATACGCACCCAAAGAATGGCGTACAGCAACAGTGGTTCCACTCCACAAAGGAGGTGTTTGTACGGACCTTGGAAATTACCGCCCCATAAGCTTGATGAGCCTGGTCTGCAAAGCTATGGAGAGGATCATTATGGAACTCATAAACAAAGACATTGGGGACCTACAGACACTTGATCCTGCCCAATTTGGCTTTGTTAAGGGCAGATCCTGCCTTTTGAACCTGGTCAACTTTTTTGAAACAGTCACTAAGGCCATTGATGAGGGTAAGGCAGTTCACACAGCCTACCTTGACCTTGCAAAAGCCTTCAACACAATACCCCACTCGGGCATCATAGACAAGCTCACCAGCTTAAATGTAAACCCATATGTCATAAGATGGGTTGCAAACTGGCTCAAGGACAGAACCCACAAGGTCAGAATTGCTGGAGCCATGTCAGACTCTAAGCCAGTCACAAGTGGTGTCCCACAGGGCTCGGTCCTGGGACCCCTCTTGTTCGGCATTTATTTCTCAGAAGTACAAGCAAACATAGGAGGATTGTGGCTGACAAAGTTCGCAGATGACTGCAAGCTGGGCGCCATAATCGATACTCCAGAGGACACTAGCATCCTTCCGAAAGGCCTCACAGAAATGGATAACTGGTGCCAGAGCCATGGCCTTAAACTGAATGCCAAAAAATGTATAGTTATACCCTTTGGGAAAAACAAAGTACCCACTAATTACCACATAGGTGGTAATCCATTAATTATGGAAGACGTAATCAGGGACCTAGGGACCCAAGTTGACAGTGACCTCTCATTTGACACCCACATTGCCAAGGTGGTTGGGAAGACCTTCTATATTGCCCACCTTATCATGAAAGGATTCACATCTAGATCAAGAGAGGTCATTGTGCCCCTGTACTCTTCCCTTGTCAGGCCCATGATTGAGTACAATGCCCCATTTGGTATGTACCTTACCCGGCACCTGCAGCAGTTAGAAAGACCCCAGAAGTACCTCACCAAGAGGATCAAGGGTCTCAAACATATGTCATATGCCACCAGATTGAAGAAACTCCAGCTCTATTCAGTCGCATACCGCCTACTCAGAGGAGATCTATGCCTGACGTACAAGGCCATGTCCAATCCAGAATTAATGGACATGCTCCACTTAAAAAAATCCATATCCACCAGAGCCATGAGAGCGAGAAACTTGAACCTCAACACAGAAATAAATAGGACATGCTGGAGGGACAGATTCATAACCCAGAGGCTCCCTACACTCTGGAACAGAATCCCAGTCCATGTTAGGCAGAGCCCCTCACTGACTCTCTTCAAGAGAAATCTTGACGAGTAGATGGGAGATCGTAGGTTTACCCCGGGGGTCATCTCTGTGTCACTTCTAGACAGAGGCACAGTAAACTAAACCCTAAATGGGCACAGTATTATCATTCCAGGGGGTGGCAGAAGCCACACACACTCTGGCTAGGCTTATAAATGCCCTAGGGCAGATAGCCTAGTATGAAACTATGAACCTATGAACCTATGAAAGTGAAGTATGGGCGTGTACCTATTTGCATGATGTATAGCATGTGGAAGGTGAACCATGCCAGGGTAGTCCACACAACCATACAGGTACCTGACATATGTAGTGTATGTAATGTGTTACCTTCACCGTGTCATGGGCCATCAACCAAAGCAGTGATGGATGGAGTGTCAGGAATATTGAATACCCATCATCCCCTCCACAGCACACAACCTGCTCCCATACCTGAACGTCCACCAAATCCAGCCATACTTGGCGTACTAGCTTGGCGCAGCCACATCTACACATAGAGACCACTACTCATATGTAGTAGGCAGTGTCACCCTAGGCAGTTTCAGGATTGCAAACTATGTACCCCTTGCATGTAAACCCCCCAACACATTTTCGTAAAGCCAAAAGAATGGTCGGTATTGGTCTTGTTAAATTTTTGGATATCCCTCATGGGATAAGTAACTTGTGTAAACATCAGAATGGGTATCAAGACACGATGTCCAGTCCTGTAGACATCTGGACACAAGTCCGAATGTGCAGTAGTGGTGCACGAAACTGTCCAGCCCTAGACGGTCATGCAGAACCTACTACCCAGGATCAAACACCTGCCCATGACGCACGTGTCCCCACATGAATAACCGAGAGAATATATTGTACACATTCGCATAGTGGCACTTGGAAATAGGGTGTTGCAGGCACTGACATAACCAGGGTACCCCCTGATCCACTGCGTGAGGGACAGTCACTGTGTGGGTAGGTGTGTCCTGACCAACAATGATACAATGCCAAATGTCCTGTGATTGTAGGAAATAACTATGTACCATACTGCATGTAACAGTTGCCTAAAGCAGTCATGTCAGGACAGAAAATATGTAATTCGTACAAGAAACAGACTAACAACTAAACTGCTAAAGGTATAGCTCTCAGCTAGGAAAATAATTAATGTTCTAAACCTGCACTGACCGTGGGTATGTGTTGGCCTAAACAATCTGGTGTCCCCAGAATATATCCCAACCTGTACATATGACAATGTGTCAACCCTACCAATGGTCAGAGCATTCGCACAATAACTGGCCAGCCTCTTAATCACTCACAAAGCCAGTGACCTTTGGAGGAAAGGTGTTGAATGAGAATGACTAATTACAACAATTAAGAGTAATAGACGCATTTAACTGCAGAAAATAAGTAGTAATACGAATCTGTCAACACGTTCCAAGTTAATAGTACTAATATGGTAGAATTGTCTGTGATTGTCCCTGATTTGTCATAGCCTTGTCCCTGTCGAAACTATTCCCCGAGTATCACAGAGGTCTGTACACATATGTACACCAACCAACTGTGACATTTGTTGACAAGATTATTGCATACCTATAGTGAATTTATAACTGATGTCCAGAATAATATTCATCGTATATATAAATGAATGAAATAGTGAAGGGAAACACATGGAACCACTCCCTGCCCTAGATTATGTAGTGCCGACCTAATAATGTGATCAGAGGTCCCCAAACACCTGCATCCATAAACACAGCTAGAACACTAAAATCTGGACTAACTATGTCCATGTGCTACATCTGATATTTGAACAGGTACAGGGCAGATCTAGTCACCAGTCAGACAAGCCTAAAGCCAGACCAGCACATGAACACCCTGACAATAAAACACGTCTATGTATGAGGACTATAAGCGTAGGTCTTCTGAATATCCTTGGAGTGAGTAGACATGCTGCATGGAACCAGAGCAGTATGAAATAGGGAATGTCAGAAGTGTAGTACTGCGTTTTTCCCACCAGGAGAATGAATGCCTGCTGTGTAAGTGAAGCGGTGAGGCGTATGTCAGAGTAGCTATGAACCATGGGTATACATATAAATGAGGCAGAACAACAATAGTGTAGTGGTTAGAGCATCCGCCTAATGTAAAGGCATTCCCGGTTCAAGTACGACTATAGCACATATTAATTTATTGTGTAATGAATGCCTCTGTGCTGTAAAGCCAACATTTAAACATGTAAAGGTGAACGCGCGTCTCGCATGGGGCCGTTAATCAATCAAAATGGTACTTTCATAAGGAATAAGGCACATCTAATCACAAAGAAGTGGCAGTAAACATATGTAACTCACAATAAGTACATGCAAGTGCACCTGTGCAGGTGTAATCAGCTTGTAGCATAGCAAATGTATGTTGTCTTGTACAGCTGTAACTTTTATATATATGGATAGATAGATAGATAGATAGATAGATAGATAGATAGATAGATAGATAGATAGATAGATAGATAGATAGGTAGATAGATAGATGTGTGTAAAGATAAATATCCACAGACATAAAAGAAATATGCAATTATATATATATATATATATATATATATATATATATATATATATATATCTACAATGAACGCCGAAAGACGAAAGCAAACATAAGGGTTATGAAGGGAATATAGAGCAAGTAAGGTATTATAAAGTGCTCGCAGCGTATGTCAGATAAAGCTGCACAAGAGTGAGTAGTGCACCACTATACACACCAGAGGCAGGGTTATACCAGTGGCCATAACATCGTTGAAGTGCTACGTCAACATTATAAATGGAAAATGTAGTACATGTTGTGACCACCTACACTTGTAACTCGCAAATCGTTCATAATCCATAACACCAGGAAAAGCACGTATGTGCAAATATGAATGGATGGGGATCCTGTGAATACACGAGGTGGTACAAAATGTGTGTTGGGCCCCAATGCTCTGGAGAGAGCAATGTGTAAAGGTGTGTCATGGCTGCGATATCAGGTGGATAATGGCAGTTATGCATGGAAACTCAACACGGGTGTGCTGGAGAAACTATGGATATGCGATTATGGACACAGGAGTGTTAGGGTATGTTGCGCCGGTTGCAATGGAGCAGCCCGTGGAGGTCAGCTAGTACGTAGGTGTGATTCTCAGATAGAGCATTGTCTGTGTGGAGACATGCGTGAATGGGTGTATCGTCGTCGGACGTTGTGCGTCAGGGCTGGCAGCCCGGCACGTAAAACCTATCTGCCAACCATGAGCGGAATGGAGTTCTGCTGTGACAACCCCAAACCGGGAAACGCAGAAAGACACAACTACATGCAGACATCAATATGTTGACGTACAATCTCAGTAACACAAACACTCATTCTATTAACATTAAAAATATGAATGTGCACAGAAACAAACACAGTAGCAGGAATAATAGGCTGCGCATACGAGTAATAGGTCGAATGACACTGTATCTCATCACACTTATCAGCGGCACCCCAGACATGAAAAACGTGCGACATCTGTCTGCTGTATAACGTGCAGTATACTGATCACAAGGTTACTGGAGTGAAGTGTCAGTGTCATAATGACTAAGGCAATACTATGCTGTTGAAGCAGAGATAAAACCCAATACGCATGTGTAAGTGTCTATGTCCAGGAAATGTATAGGTTAACGGATACACAGATGTATATATAGATAAAACCGTATATATATATATATATATATATATATATATATATATATATATATATATATATATATATATATATATATATATATATATATATATATATATATATATATATATATTTATATAGACACACACATATATAAATATATATATATATATATATATATATATGTATATATATATACACACACACAAAGATATAGTACATGTATATATATATAGATAGATATATATACACATACAACAGGTATTGATATATACACATACACACAAAACAAATATATATGTCATTGTAGATATACACATGTACATAACTAGGTTACTTTGCAGCAATTGGGGTAACATATTTACAGACCGGGCATATGTGACTGGGAGGTCCAATAAATAAATGTTGCACCCCCCACACAACCCAGCTAGGCCAGTCAGACATACAGACAGGCAATAAAAATAAATACACTGCTGCTGTCCAAAACACCGGCAGAAAAGTACCAGTGGGAGAGATCTGCAAGGTCTACACTTTAAACATGGATAACGGTGTCCCTTGCGGGACCCCAAAAATTCACTGTATGTGTGAACCCGTGGTTATCGATGCGAGCAGGATGTAGGTGTACATGGAACAGTAGGTTGTGCAAGTGTGATAATACATGGGTTGCCAAAACGTATGACGTGTCCTGAGATGGGGAGAGTGGGCAATGTGTAGGGTGTGCTCATACCCCAGCTGCGCTCACAGTAAGTATTTATCATGAGTGCTGTAGAGGGGTGCCAGGTAGGTGAACCATGGGTATGCAATAATGGGCTTAAGTGTGCAGGTGCTGGTTGGAAGAGATGTAGTAGGCCTGCCCAGTGGAAGTCATTAATATTCCTATGTGGGCATAGCAGATGCCTACACCTCCCAAACCTGAAGAGCACATCTACCGGATAGTCTGTAAACCATCAGGGGAATGCATAGGGACCAAATCAGTGTCATGTACCTGATTAGCATGGACGTCCATGGCTATGAATCAGAATGTAACAAAGTCCAACTAAACACTTCCAGAACTAGTGATATTAGGTGGACAGGTGGCAGAATACAGGTAATGACAGATGACAACATGTATGAGTCATAAACAGCATGTACCTCGACAAACGTGAATGAATACATATGCTCTGTGACTGTCAATGTGTCTGGTTAATAGAACCAATCATCTAAATGTGTCCCACAGGGTGTTATGCAATGTTCCTGATACAGTGTTCATTCTCTCCCATTGGTATGTGAGGTCTGCTAGTGAGGGAAAGTGCATAATTTGCTGACCACCTTAGGTAGATGATAGCATCATAGATGAGGTTTACCACCCATATGCCTTTGAGGGACACACCCGTCTGGGCAGTTGTGTCCTGCAAAATGAATGTTATGGCACATGGCCTGTGAGTTCGGGAAAGGAGGCCATATATTGTGTGTAGTGGTATCAGAAATTAATTTGTTGTATCAGAAACAGCTACATGTAATAGGAAACAGTCTTAGCAATTATAATGCTACAGGAATAACCTTAATGTATGCAAACCGTTGAAGTAGTCAGTTTACTACTGGCTGTGGGTATGTGTTGCCTTGACACATGTGATAGCTCTACATATAGGATCTATAGGGCCGCCACCATTCCGAATGGCCAAAGTGGGACCTGCTCTGTAGAAATGTCAGATGTACCAGGGCAGAACATATCTACAGCCATGCATAGTACAGAAATATACATATCAGCACAAATCAAAGTGTAGTCTAGCAGCAGTAAAGTTGCTTATGCTACTACATATAACATATTGACGTGTCAGGTATACAAGACCTGTAACAAGCAACCACTACAGACACGTAGAATATGAGAATGTCCCCTAATCAGGACTGTTGCAATGGCCAGAGTATTGTCACATGACATATGCCTAATGAGGGACTGTCCCATGCAAAGTGGGAAAGGTGTTACTCCGACAGTCTCCCGTCGTGCAATCTGAAAGGTTGAAAACGTACAGTAGGTATGCGGTAGCATGACTCGGCAGACAGCTGCGTTAACAAAATAACAGTCACATGTCAGCATTGCAGAGTATCGGTTCCCATGTATCAGGTAGATGGCAGCAGATCATATGATGAACACGCATATAATATGATTACGTCACTGGACAGGCTGCCGAGTCCGTACAGTCGAACGCCTGCCGTCGCCAAATTGTTAGACATACCCGATACTGTAGTCATGTAGTCCGATGTAATAGGCATCACAAGGGATCGCACACACCCAGCGTGAGTGACAAATGTAAGCACAAATGTCGGTGAGCGAGCGGCTGTAAGTGTGTTTGCCTACCAGTATGCCAGTAGTGCACTGTCAAAGAAATGTGGAGTCTAAATGGATATAAGGTGCTGTAACCAGAGGTCAGCAGTGCTTAACACTGTGCAAACACACGCACAACTGCACCCACCTGCTGGAATGTGCCTCACCCAGTCCGTATCCAAAGGCGTCGGTCTGTCCGCAAACAAAGAACCGTCCTATTCACGTGTTGGTAGCAGTACCCTGTGCACATAGCTCATGTGAATAAACAATAGACCATGGCATATGTACAGACAATAGACCACACACACACCATACAGCACAGTCATCCAACAGTATAGCAATGTACTGGCAGATATGTCTGGACCACTGGTGTATGCATGCCTGTCCGTCCTGTGTTTCAGTGTGTGAGCATGCCCAGTATGACTGTTACGCATGTCATCGACCGACATTACTGTCATACCGTCACGTGTGTGAGCATGCCAAGTATGGTCAACTGTATTGCATGTGTCACATGTCCAGATAGTCAGTACTGTGTTGCCGACCCCTCCGTTCTACACAGACAGGTGTCATGCTGTGTCTGCAGGGTAGCTAATGGTCATGTGGCATTGACAGTTGCTACATGTCTGCATAGTGTGGGGGGATATCTAACCGCATCCACAGTCCTACACAGCACCGGGGGTGGCGCACATGACTCTCACAGGTGTAGGTTGGACGGGGGGCACAGCTAACAGTTGTACAAATCTGCCACTACTGTACTGGTATGCCAGGTACTCCATGTCAGTGTGTGGACCTACCTAAATTGCCGGTTGGAGGGATACCAGTGTACGTCAGATCCCAGCTTTAAATTCCAGCATAGTGGTGTTGGACGTCCGAGCTTTCACAACCTACATCAAACTGCCTGGCCTGCTGTAGTCTGTGTGTGTCTCTGGGGTTGGGGTCATTCATTGGGCATATCCATAGGCCATTGTATATCATTAGTCTGTATTGGTCCACACCTGGCCAGCTGTATGGAACGTGTGTGGGCTGTATGGACACACATGATGGTCAGCCCATAATCTGCAGTGGGTAAGAGCACCCTGTGTACTACTGGCTACCATTGTGACCCCCGTATGTGCTACAGACGTCATGGTGCCACTATGGACGTGTACTGTCTGCTGCCCTAACATTCAGCCACCAAAGTCTCTTGTATGCTCACATACATACCATAGCAACGGGTAAATACACATTGTAATACAACTGCCAATTGTTAGGTCGATAGACATACCCTGGGTGTGTTCCGGACCTCAGGATGGTGCTGGAGGGCTGCCTATGTCGGATGCACACAGTGCTCCTCCTATACATGTCCGAGCACAGGTAGTGTCATGTTCGGCATCCATTGTACTGTGTGCGAGTCAGAGAGGGTGAAATCCCTGGGTACCTACTGTGTCAGTGCATATGCCTTGTGTTGCCTCACTGCCAAGGGCAGGTCATACTGTGCATGGCCCGTTCGCCGACTGGGCCCTGCTGAGGTAGTTCCTTTGCCAAGTCACACTGTGCCTGTACAGGCCTTGGCAATGGTGTTGGGCCATGTGGCCCTGCTCCATGCTGTTCCTGCTGCAACTGTTACTGTAGGATAAGATTGTGTAGCATAGCAAATACCATAACAATGTGTGTGCATGTAGCTAGTGAATACTGCAGGGCTCCACCGGATGTGTCCAGATACAGGAACCGTGACCTGGGCATCCCAAAGACATGCTTAATTATATGTCTTGCTTGTGCATTTGCCTCATTATGGTGTGAGTGTTCAGGTGTGTGTGCATTGCTGATGGGTGTCATCAGCCACGACACCAGTGGTTACCCAGCATCCCTCACTAGGAGACTGTAGGGGATGTCCATATTGACAAAGGTGTGGTACAGCTGTGTCCAAATCCACATATCGGAATATCATAGCTTCCAGGCAGACAGCACACACATTCAGTCTAATGACCTGGCCATCGCATATGGCCTAGCTGTTGGAGGGTATACCCCTGCAGTGAATGTAGGCCCTACCCCGCTCACCAGGTGGTGCTTTGATGTGTACGTGTGTGCAGGCTATAGCACCCAGTAACCCAGGGTAGTCAGCCATGTGGTTGAAGAGATGCATATTGCTGGTCTACTAATCACATGTGTTGAGGACATGTACGTGCTTACTAGCATGTGTTGACATGGCGTCTGTGAACTGGTGCAATACTCTGGATGCAGATGCCTGTGAGATCCCCATGATATCCCCAGTTGTGCTGTGTGAGGTACTTTGTATACCTAGGCCAACACATACCATGGTATCCACTGTGATGGGTTTCCCTCGGCCTGTTTGATGTGTCAGGTGTGGCAGACACAGGTCAACAAGCCACTGTAGGAGGACTCTGTTCACCCCATAGTGCTCCACCATCCCCAGCTCATGTAGTCCCTGGTAAGTCCCCCTGGGTCTATAAAGTCTTATGTCACCCCAGTAAGGGTTGTTTGGCAGCATACACATCCTCACTGCCCTCAGCCTCTTGCACATGTTGGTCTATGTTGCCTGCTGCAGCCCTTCTCATTTGGTTGGACTGTGTTGTGAAATGTCCCCGCAGGTATACACCGGTGGTGTAGAGTGTGGAAGAAACCTGTGTGTATGCTGCTTGCTCACATTACCGTACTGTTCAGGTGTGGGCTGGCCATGTCATCTGCTGATTGTGCTGATCATCACCTGTTTGTGCAGCCTGTACACCCTGACTACCCCACTACTGCTTTTGTCCCTCCCAATGTCACCAGGCAGGTATAGACACACCCCTAGCTAAGGCAGGAGCACTCCCGAGGCACAGTTCTGCAATGTACATACAGTATGCCTGACCCCCCTCCCATGTGTCAACTATATTCGAGCCCTGCACCCGGCTAACTACACACATACACTCCAGGGATCTGCATCACACCCTGGGGATAAATGGGATACACTATTGTCAACCTCATCTGCATAGTATAGTCTTCTAATGAATAGTTATATGACCCATACCGAACCTCCAAATTAATAACCACTGCTTATTGTCGCTCAGATCCGTACACAACTGGTAACAGGTGCCTTACTATTACCATATTCAATGTCCCATGGTCTTCCCAGCAACAAAATAACCGGTGTCTACACGACTACAACCTGGGACCCTGCACACAACAGATGATGTGCATTACCACTACACCATGGCAGATATACATACATCCGAGATTATCACGTACAGATCATCCGGCACAAACATTCAATAGTGCTGATGTCCCCAGACATATATATTTATATCTATGCCTATCTCTCTATATCTACATATATCATATATATTATATGTATACATATATATATATATATATATATATATATATATATATATATATATATATATATATATATATACACACACATATACATATACACACATATGTGCATTTATATCACAACAGCGGACCACATGACAGCAAAGCATTAGACAGGAATGAAAAGGAAACTACATGTGCCACCTGCATCATGTAGTGTTGTTACTGTCAAGGCATGTGTGTTTTGTTGCGTCACATGGGTCACATGGGTCAGACTGTATTAAGGGTAAGAGTAGGGCTGCTGACATTTACTCACCAGACCTATTGGTGAATGTATGTGTTGACAACTCAGTGTCTTGGCAGAATATGCGGGCTGTGGACACTATATAGGTCAGCAATAAAACACACTAAACACATCCCGCAGCTAGCCACCCACAGATACCAACACATAGTGTATAACTGCCAAACACACACACCTGCCATGCTTTGGAATCAAGCACCTACCTGCCTATTCTAGCACACTACAGCATTACGCAGTAACAGAATGTGCTACCGAGTTTCAGCATCACAGCACTCCCAGAGGCATACTTCTGGGTGGGAGACATCATCAGCAAAGGCAAAGATGCTGATAGGGAGTGTACGGAGAGTGAGATGTCTAAAAACATTATTCTGTTCCCAAGCAGCTGGAAACACACATGCGGCAGGGCTGGGATTAAAACATAGAATGTACTACCTGATCACACTACAGCATTACACAGTTACAGAACGCGCTACCGAGTTTACTGAGACACAGCACTCCCAGAGGCATACTTCTAGGTAGGTGACATCATCAGCAAAGGCAAAGACGCCGATAGGGAATGTATGGAGAGTGAGTAGTCTAAAAACATTACTCTGTCCCCAGGCAGCTGGAAACAAACACTTGGCAGGGCTGGGTTTTGAACATACACCTTACTACCTTATCACACTACAGCATTATGCAGTTACAGAACACACTACCGAGATTACTGGGACACAGCACTCCCAGAGGCATACTTCTAGGTGGATGACATCATCAGCAAAGGCAAAGACGCTGATAGGGAATGTATGGAGAGTGAGCAGTCTAAAAGCATTACTCTGTCCCCAGGCAGCTGGAAACACACAAACACGCTCACACTTGGCAGGGCTGGGCGTCAAACATACATCTAACTACCTTATCACACTACAGCATTTTGCAGTTACAGAACGCACTACCGAGATTACTGGAACGCAGCACTCCCAGAGGCATACTTCTAGGTGGATGACATCATCAGCAAAGGCAAAGATGCCGATAGGGAATGTATGGAGAGTGAGCAGTCTAAAAGCATTACTCTGCCCTCAGGCAGCTGGAAACACACAGACACACGCACACACTTGGCAGGGCTGGGAGTTGAACATACACCTAACTACCTTTTCATACTACAGCATTGCGCAGTTACAGAAAGCGCTACCGAAATTACTGGAACACAGCACTCCCAGAGGCATACTTCTAGATGGATGACATCATCAGCAAAGGCAAAGACACCATTAGGGAATGTATGGAGAGTGAGCAGTCTAAAAGCATTACTCTGTCCCCAGGCAGCTGGAAACACACAGCCACACACACACTTGGCAGGGCTGGGAGTCGAACATACACCTAACTACCTTATCACACTACAGCATTGCGCAGTTACAGAACACGCTACCAAGATTACTGGAGTACAGCTCTCCCAGAGGCATACTTCTAGGTGGATGAAGGCAAAGATGCCGATAGGGAATGTATGGAGAGTGAGCAGTCTAAAAGCATATTACTGTCCCAAGGTAGATGGAGACAAACACACAGCAGTGGTGTGAGCGGGACAACTGCCTATCTACAGAGCACTATTACAGCACTACATAGATATGAGACACGCCACAGACAGTACACACTTCAAGACAGTCAACCAGTGTGTTCAATGTAGGAATCCATCCTGATGTGGGGTATGGACATCTGTTGCCTGGATGACCACTATCGCTATACAGGATTTCAATGGTCATGCCCATACACAGAGGCACATAACCGACACAAGGTGTCACTGGGCATGTTCACATACTTAGTAGCACACGTCTGTTTGGAATGTACTGTGTGTCCATCTACTTAACGGCGTACTGGGCATGCTCACACACTTAGTAGTAGCGAAGGGCTGTCTTGTATGCACACGGATTCAAAACACGGAAGGGCACAGTGTGTCGATAGTGAACATTGTTAGCACGAATGCTGCACTACATATATCTGACACTGGTCATCAGTGCTAGATGTGTAGCATTCGTAATCACAGCTGACAATCCAGATCCAACAATGGGGAATACGGACATCTCTGCAGTGAGGAACACCTGGCATATGGCACAGTTGTGCACAATAGCACTACCACTGTATACCTCAGATAATGACATGTGGGCCATAAGACCGTGACGGACCGCTCCAGGTATTAGTGTCCCCATGTACATGAAGGCCACTCACATGTACTGACCAGTACACACTCAAGACCCATCACAGATGTCTCAGGTGCAGATCACAGTGGTAAATGCTGCATTCTACTATGTAGCCCTCAGACATCTCCAAGTCCTTGGACCAGCAACACACATCCATACATTACTACAACACCATGTTACTCATGACCAGTAGACTGTACATAGGTCTACAGCAACTGTGCAGACTACACATGTACTGACAGGGTTCCATCATGTGTTATGCAATGCAATGATACCACTGTTCATAACCAGGTCAGCTCTACACATAACAGGGGCCCTGGGTCTTATACAGCTGTAACAGATGACTGTTGCTGTACACCAAAAAACACTCATGTTTGGATATGACATACATGTAATTGCCATGGATATGTACATGGCCCACACACACACACACACACAACACATATGTACATAGCATAGCTTTCGCTGTCCTCCGTGCAGACAAGTGGCTACAGCAATCACACACATGCACATGGAAGGTAGGTCCATGGCTGTTGAATGCTAACAGTACATAAGGTAGCAATGTTGACTGAGGTAACATTCCCTCTGTACTAGTTACCCATGACAATCATCATATCATACAACAGTCCATGTGTCATGTATGTCATCACACATTTCCACCAATTGCAATGCATACAAACATGGCTACATGACAGGAATGTAGGACCAACACACATGTACATGTAGTGGTGTGCATTCTGCTACCATGCATGTGCAGTAGCTGATGTATGCAGTTCATCTGTGTCTAACTACAACATGCAGTTGCAATGCAGCCCCATCATTGACACCTGTATATGGTGAAATACTGACAGTACGGTAGGATGTACATCAGGTATAGATGGATGTGTGTATATAAAGTGGTGGTCCACCTTTGCAGATGGATGTTTGCTGAAGACAGCTCACAGGTTTGTCACAAGCCGTCCTACCATGACATGTGCAAACAGTATGCTATGTTACTGTTACTTGAAGGTGAAGACATACAACCTACACAGCAGTCAGGGTGTTACTGACTGTAAATCACTTGACACCTGTAACACGTACGTCCTCCTGTGTGCATATAGCAGCACAATTGCTGAAGGTAGCATTGGTACACATAATGCGGCCAATACTGCTGCATGTCTGTCAGACGTATCATCATATAGCAGGTGTATGATTCACAGTACTGCCATGTGTGTTCGCTTGTGTGACCATATATGCCACGTATGGTGGGGAATACATCCCAATTGTTACACACCCCTGTACACTGTTGTAGAGATCTGTACATACTGCAGTGTAGAAAGCAAGACATATGCAGGGGTGGTGTGTGTATCACACACATGTCAGCTATCTGTATGTGAATGACATTTGTGGACTCCACAGTGTGTGTGTGTGTGTGTGTGTGTGTGTGTGTGTGTGTGTGTGTGTGTGTGTGTGTGTGTGTGTGTGTATGTATGTATGGCTGTCGGGTGCATGGAGTGAGGGTGTATAATACCATACAGAACAGACAGGATCCCTAACCCCTCATGGTGATGCAGTCATCTACCCTGTTGATGCTGTCGGTCTCAGCCTTACTGGCTACCTGTACATGTTCATTCTCTGTGTTGTGTCATGTTAGTGCACAGTACTGTGAAGGTGATTACCACCTAGGCAAGGGTCCTCACCTCAACACTATCGAGTGTGCGTTATAGTGTCATTGACCCTGTGATTGTGGGCATGTTACTGTGTGTTTCTGAGTATGTCAGTGCGTGTTCTCATCCTGTAATGTGACAGTGTATTACTGCTACACAGTGAGGCCTCATGCTATCAACTGGCCTCTAACCTTGACATCAGCCAGACCGCTGTGTAAACCCTCTGCACCATGTCACTGTACCTGTGATGTGACCCGGTATGGATGTCACATCTCTAGCCACTGTAGCCTATTAAACAGCTCACATGCTTTTGGATCAGTAGATGTGTGGACATCTGTGGAATGGTAGCCTTTCTAACAGTGAGGTTGAGACTACGTATAGCATGCTGGTATTGCCATACATGCCTGTGAGTACTCCACATTTACACATGGGAAACTGCAAACACTGCTACTTATTGGTACATGCAATTAGACCTTAAGGAGGGAAGCAGGGCATCATTACCAACATGCTGTTACTGTTGTTACCAAGACACATACTGTGAACATACAACAATGCACTCTAACTGCAAACACTGTAACGTAATGGCACATGCAATTAGACCTTAAGGAGGGAAGCAGGGCATAATTACCAACATGCTGTGACTGTTGTTACCAAGACACATACTGTGAACATATAACAATGCATTCTAAACCTGTACTACATGGTATGTCTGGTGCGTGTCAACAGTACACAACAAATGTAATATACACTTATCTCACTATTCTGTTCACCCTGTGCATCAGACCATATGAGCATGTCCCTGCACCAATGGTGTGGATGACAGGGATGCGGCACAGGCATCATCATATGCACAGGGTGATAATGTTTGCAAGGGGCATAGGCTGAACCAGTGGATGACATCATGTGTGTGGGTTAGGGCTGGTGATCTGATTGGACATGTGTGGTTGTTATGCATGTGGGTGCTGCGGTGCCCTACAGATGTTTCTGCTGTGTGCGTGTATGTGTGCACACAGTTCTGCCATGTGTCTGGCCTACACAGGGGTATTATTGACAGCTCCAGATTGTACAGACCAGGATGTACAGCTCACTGTGTCCGGCCACGGCCACGTGACCTGTGCCTGCCAGGGGTTGCACTGGCACTACCAGGCAGAGGTACAGATTGGCTACTGTCCAATGACACATGTCCAGTGGAACCGTGTCCCCACTAGGAACGTCCAGGGCCATGTCCATGTGGCCTGCTGTGTCATGGTGTGGACAGCGCAGCACCAGCTGCACTGCTACTGCTACCGGCACTCAGAGAGCAGACATGTGAGGTAACTCATTCATGTTGACCTGCACCAGGTGGTATAGCTGGCCTATGTACATGTGGCCTATGCCTCACTCCTACCAGATGTTCCAGCACAGACAGCTCACGCTCGCGGATTGCCATGCCACAGTCAAGGATTCCAACCATGTCACCCAATCACCTGTCCAGAACGTTAGCAATCTGCTGTTGAGCATTTGCTAATGCCTGGATGTTGTCGTTTAAAGAATGGATAGCAGCCCTCTGAAGCCTCTGCCCTTCTCTGTTCTGCCATTCAGCACGTGCCTGTGCCGCCATTACAGTCTGAAACATGCGTCTGGTGACACCAGCTGCTGCGCTCTGTCCTGCAGGTGCATGTCTGCCAGAGGTCCTCCTATGAGCAGCACTGGCCACATGCCTGTGTGGCACATCTGCAGTCATTACACTGACACCACGGTGTGAAGACACACCTTCTGTAGCCACCACACATTCCTGTTCCAAGCTAACACACGCTGACTGTCCTTCCTCTATGGCCACTGGTGATGGGGTATGTGTTGGCATGAGAACTGTGTGCGGGGAAGAGGGGGACATAGCTTGGATGGCAACCACTAGCACAGATTCAGCCCCTGACAACCCTGCCTGTACCTCATGCATATGTTCATCACTGCCAGAGTCTGTGGGGACACTAACATCAGATGGACCGCAGGAGGATAATGCACCTACATCACCTGTGAATGCAAAGAAAGACTCTACATTACAATCGACACACAGACAGACAGAATCACAGACACACAGGCAGACAGAGACACAGAGACACAGACACACAGACACACAGATACACAGACACACAGACAGACAGACACACAGACAGACACACCGACACAGAGACAGACACACACAGACACAGTCACACAGACACAAACACAGAGACAGACCATGCATGTGATTTGACAGACGGCATGCAGCATGCATGTGGTACAGCAGACGGCATGCAGCTCAGACATTAATAGTGGTAGTTAGCATACATCTCTGGGTTGCACACAACAGCAAGCAGGTGTCATATCAGAAGCCATGCAGTTCACACAATCATGGTAGTAAGCATGCATCCCTGTGATACACCATGTGGACCAGCACAGGTTAACAGTACAAATGGCTGATGTGACCTTGACATTAACATGTAGTATGACATATAATCTGCTGACGTGTGCATTGACATGCATACATGTCTGACACAATGGTGTCCTGACACATGTACAGCGATGTAATGGGTATCACATTGCAGTGTTGTCTGTATGCCCTACAGAAAGAATGCACTTTTAGCAGATGTGCATGAGCATTGAAGGGTAGTATGAGGCATCTACATTGGTATACAGTGTGAAGTACAGACACTGTGGCATTGCATGGCATCATGAGGTGTCTATATTGCTATACAGTGTGGAATACACACACAGTGCATAGCCATGACTGCGTGCATACACATTACATAACTACTGTGGATTGTGACCCACGTCGCTGAGGTGTATGCACACTAAACCATGCTGTGTCATGTGATAGGTCACTGGAAGACTTACGGATGACACCCCTGCACAACTACTAAAATGTCTTAGCTGCCTGGCAACCATGTCCACACATAGCAGACTTGTCAATACACCATGTCCCACATGACATTTATGTACCACACACACGAGGTGCATGGCTGACAGTGATGTCCAACAGCAGTAAGAGAAATGTACGGTATCTGTGGCCTGATGTGGTGTCTATGTCTGCGGAAGCTGTACAGGTGACTACTGTCATGCTATGACACAGTCATGATGTTCAACACATCTTATATGGTCGAATTAAGTGACACCTCCACAAGCTGTGCACAGGCTTTTAGGATGTCCAGTGTTCCACATCAACTATATAACCATTCAACAAAGGCTATAGCTGGACCATGTGTGGGCAATGTGCAACAGGGTGTATACACATCACATCTACTGTGTGTTGCTACATGTCTCTGGCCATCCTCCATGGCCATGTGTCAACATGTGTTGGCCAAATGTTTGTGATGGCCATCTATCTCACATGTCTGTGTTGTCCCATATGACATACACCCATAGAATGTCAGATACGTCACTGTCCACAGGGTTATGCAGACAAAGGGTTGTATGTTTGGCATGTGGGATATGTATTATGGGATAGTGAGACAATATTGCAGCCGGAACACTACATGTCTGGGACATGTCAGATGGCTCATCACAATGTGTGCACCCATTGCAGGGGCATATTCCACAATGGTGAATCCTATGGGCTGCCCATATCCCAGCTCACTGTGTGGTACTGTGTGCGTACCACACATGTGTTGTTCCAATGTATAGTACATATTCCTACATTGAACAACACCTCCACCATTGTATACACAGCTGTCCACACATCTAGCAATGACAGATACTGTGGTTTCATGTCGGTGTTTCATTTAGTTTGTATATATTGCACATGGGTAGCCAGTGTGATTGATGACAGATGCGACCTGTGTATAGTGACTGGACCATACATTATGTGTACATGTGTTAACTGGCCACATGGTGAATAGATCTATGCATTAACATGCCTGATACTGATAACTGTCTCACCTACAACGGACTGATGTCTGTGCGGCACGCCAGAGGTACCTGTATAGGGGTGACACAGCAGTTTTAACATTATCCATGACTGTATGACAGCTACAGGGTGCACTGTGCATGTTAACACATTTGTCTGTACAATAGCATATAGTATGCACATGTATGCATACACAGGGTAGCATACTATAGTATGCGGCATGTGTGTAAACATACCTTGCATATGATGTTACATTACATATTGTACAGTGACACATGCAACTAAATGGGATATAATAGTTATATGTGCAGTAGTGACTTACCAGGCAACTCCAGGCTCGGTGGTTGGGAGACACCCACCTCCACAATGGCAGCTAGTGTTTGTGGATGCTGTTCTGAGGGTGTCCCCAGGCTGGCCAGTAGCTCCCCGGTAGGTGTGAGTGGGGGCTGGGTTGGTGGCCCACCACCTGTTCTACCTTGTTCCCTGGAGATTGCATTGGCATGCTGTTTTGCATGTCGTATCGGGTCCTTGCAGTGTCTGCACACCTGCTGGTAGTTGCGGTTATGGCCACCCACATCATTAACCCTCCTGCGAAGTTCCTGCCACAGGTCATCATGCTGCTGGGCATGCTGTGGCACATGGCTGAACAACACCTCATAGTTATCATGGAGATACGGTATGAGGGCATCATCCTCCAGGCGGCTATACGCTGGCAGGCGTGAACGAGGCATTATTTGGAAGACATAATGATGGGGACAGGTCACAGTATCACAGAGATGTACAGAGATACAGCTGCACATACGTTTGTATTAAATCTAGTACATATGAACAGTTATCTTTGCAAATCGTCATGACACTGACATGACTGACATGTTTTTGTCACACGCATGTAACACCCGTTGTGCATTGGATATCATCACCATATATGTGTGTCACCTCATTACATTGCTCATATTCCATGTGAATGCTGTCTTGATGTGGGCATGTCTGTTTGCCTGTACTGGTGTTCTTACCTATCAGCACATGCCTGGATGTGTCCACAGTAATGCTGTTGACCTTGATGCTGTGTATATGTCACATATCAGCACATACACTGCCTTAACGGACATGAGCAGTGACAATGCAGACATGCGCATGGAAACCTTTACATGCATGTGTTTTGCCATATACATCTACATGGCACTGTACAGCATTTCAACATCCTGCCACGTATCGCCTGTGTTGCACATGTGATACACATGGGACAATGGCTAGCTGGACGTTATTCGCAGGGATGGTTATCAACTATAGCATGTACAGGCAAGGTTTTCTAGCTGTATCTGACAGCCATTTTGCCACCGCCAGGTGCATCAGTCCCACATTACTGATCCAGACAGTTAATGATACATTTACCATGTGGTCATCGCACCATGTATGACAGAGATGACATGTGCAGCTTTGATGGACAGGGTTGCATGGTATGGCAGGAGTATGTAACAAGTATGGCACAGGGATCTGTCCAGCATGTGGCGATCCTTGTAGTAGGAAGGTGGCTGTCCATGATGTATGTCTTTCAGATCAGGATATGTACATGTAGCATGTCGAACATCACAGTGTTGCACATGTCTTTATGCAAGGTAGCCAGCATGCTGCATAGTAGAAGTGAGGATTGTGAAGGCTGGTGTCTCCGATCCACGCATGGCCAATACCCCTTAAAGGTGATATGTGATCCGATATTTGTCACCAGAGTGCTGAGTATGCCTGTCCAATGATCTCCATGCTCATGGATGGCACCCTGTCATGACATGGGTGCCTCGTATGACTACCTAATAGGCCTGGAGACGTCACCAGCTCAGGGAGGTGAACTGCACAGCACCATCCCTTACACACAGTGTCCATAATGTTGACCGCTGCCTAGGTGGTAGTTAATGGGTACAGGGTTATTCACCTAGCGGTGACAATGCTATCAGCAGCTATCAGATTGTGCACATATGTCACGCACCTCACCCACAAAGCCCATTCTGTATGTTGTCCACAACACTGAGACAGCTATTGCTCCTAGGTCATGGCCATTCACATCCTTACATACGCAGATACCTCCCATTTGTCTGTGTGGTATGGGCTACAATGAGGGGGGAGTACAAAACAGTAACCCTGTTTTACTGTAGCTGCCACTGGTGTGATATGCACATGTCCCTCAGACACCTTTTGTAGTGTTGATTCTGTCAACAGGCCACTGGTAGAACACTCCTGTGACATACAAAGGTACATCTAGTATACTCAGTGTAGCTGGAACACAGTATGGGTGTTGATGTCCTATGACCTGTCACAGGTATGCTATGCAGTGTGAAATCATCCGTACTGTCATCTACATCTGTACTGCTAACATCTACATTGATAAAGGTTCATAGACTTGCAGACCATACTCAGCAGGGTAATAGTGCAGTGCCTCCAATTATGACTGGCGTCTCCACTTGTGGGTTGCAGTGGGTTTATATTATCCAACACCCTATCTGTATTGCATATTCATGCTCAGCACTTGTTCAGAACATGTAAGCACTTCATGAGCTACTAATTACTATAGCACCCATTCCAACTCATTTCCTACAAGTACACTGTTTGTCCTTACATTTCCAGCTTGCTTACAGTACAACAGCTGTTGTACATATGTACCTCACATATCTTGTGAGACATGGTTGAATATACAGGCATGTCCAAGTGTCACTTACCAGTGTTATTGCCTGTCTATATGATGAATATGGCAAACATGAGGCAATAGAGCAATTGTCTCATGTACACAGTCAATGCTCACCTCCCAACATACAACACTACAGCCTGTGGGAGATGCACATATGTAGCCATGCTGGGGGTAATGCTCTCTCCAACCCAGACTGAACCTGACATTCATGTGGGGACATTAAATATTTGCAACACACCCCACTCATCACATAGTCTCACTAGATCACCACCACCACAGGCCACACATAGTATGACTACGACATTTGCAGAACCTCTCCATACTCTCTGTGTAAGCAACAGAGGCAGCCCCCATCACCAAACACAGCATCAATTGCTTATAGCCCACAGACTCATGTGTGCCCATCAACTACAGCCAATAGGGTGTTATAACATACCCAACACACCAGTCATAGGTGACTCTGTAGGCGGTCACACTGATGTCCCACTCAGCAGGCTACACAAGGCGATAGTCGCTTACATCTGGTTGTCGTGTAACAGGATCCACAACATAACCTATGCACCCATGCCACACCTCACCAGGTACAATTTGACTGTCATTCTCCATGTTAGTGTGACTGCCCTGAGATGTAACTTCCTGGACTACATGTACAGGGACATGCAATAGCTCTCCGGTCTTGTAGCCCAGAAGGTATCGCCCAAGCCCTGAGAAGCATTCTGCATTCATCCAGACTGATACCACTGTACAACGACTGGATGTTTCACTTCAACAGTTGCCTATGCTTCTGCTCTCATTCCACAGGCATCCAGTATCTGTCTGCTTTGAATGACATGGTCAACAAAACATGATGCTTTGGCACAGATGACCTGCACCTGTCGGCCCTGGGATTACAGATAACATGTAAGGCTCATGCTGCTCCTATACTGCCTGTCTTGGACAGTTTACAATAACATATTCACCACCAGAACAGGAACAGGCAAGCAAAACCTGGGGTAATGTTACTCAATGCTTGACATCTTCATCTCTAACGCACTCACACGAGGCACTCCTTATAATGGACCACTTCAATATCTCTGCAGTGACTGGGACCTGCCTCTAGGCTCTGGAGAGCACACTTGCACTGACAGGTTATACACAGACCACACCTTTCAGTCATGTAACCAGGACCGGAACACCCACGGCGGAGGTGTGTCCATATTTCACAAGGATGTACACACCTCTAGGCTGGTTACTTAGCACAATGCATCGGAGGTAATCCATGTGCAACTAACTGTGGCCAGAACTGCTATATACATTGTAACTTGCTATGGATTCCACACCATACCCCACGGTTACCGGCCCTCATTTCTTGGTGTACTGGACAGTAGAGTTCAGAGAGGAACTACTAATGTGAGACTGACACTACCCCACACTTAACTGGGATACCTACTCATGTACCGACACATTAAGCCAACGCTTTCTGGGATTCATAACCTCTTCTCAGCTGGATCAACCCATACACACCACCACCAAGGCCAACAATATCCTAGACATGGACATTGCCAACATGTGACTGGTGTTCCACACCTGGGGTTATCCCCTCGTTGGTAGTTTCCGAACGTATGCTAATCACCCTTGTTATCCACATCCTAGCACCACACCCTTCACAGAATACACAGTAGAAGATTTCTACAAGGCCTACTTCAGACATCTTATGATAGTGGTAGTAAATGTCATGACACCCGTGCAGATGGACAATGTACTTATAAACGCTGAAACATACACCGGTGCACTTCATTAGCACTTACACAACTGCATGGATCATGCTGTTCCAAACAGAGCCATGATGGTACCCACCAGATAATGGACGCCACTCTGGGGGTCCAGTTCCATGGACATAATGTACAACAAAAGGTGGAAGCTGTTGCAAAGTGGAGTGCAATCCCATGGGTGGGGTAGCTCACTGGTCAGCCTCAGTAGGAATCTGGGATCCCTTATCACATCCTCCAAAGCTAGCTACGTAAACATTACTGCGACACATTCCAAGGACTACCACAAAGCATTATGGAGGTATGTCAGTACTCGATGGCAATACCCACATCTGCTCTGACATACGACGGTTAGGCAGGAACATTACAGAACCAACTGATATTGGCAACATCCTGGCAGATAGGTTCAATGCTAACTTTACACCCGCTCACTTCCTACAGGGCCAAAATCTATACAGGAACAATGCAGAGTCCCTGCGGTCACAACTACACAGTTCCAACCTGTAGACTCTAAGGCCTGGAACACAGACTCCATGTGACCATCCAACATCCCAGGCTGCAATTTACACAAACCTCAGAGCGACATAGCTCCCCACTTGGCCACCAGATTCACAAATAGCCTTGTATCAGACATTGTGGCCCCTGAGTGGCGCACAGCAACAGTTATCACACTCCACACAGGTGGCGCCACAATGAATCAGAGGGACTATTGCCCTATACGCCTGACTGGACTGTTCTTCAAGGCTATGGGGCACATCATCATGGAAGTCATTCACAGAGACATTGATGGGCTCCGGACCTTTGATGCCACCCAGGTTGGATTTGTTAGGGCCAGACCATGGCTGGTGGACTCCTTTAATACAGTTACCAGGGTAGTTGATGATGGTAAGGGGGTCCACACAGCCTACATTGTCCTCTCATTGGCTTTCAGCACTGTTCTCCATTCTGGTATTGACAACATACACATCCACCTGCACATCGACCCCTACGTCTCGAGATGTTATGCAAGCATACCGTAGTACCTACTGTAATTCAGTTACACTTGGCATACCACAGTCCTCGGTCATAGGGCCCCTCATGTTCAGTATATGCTTCCCTGAGGTACAGGGTAGCACAGAGGGACTTTCTCTGAATAGATTTCCAGATGACTGCAAACAAGGATCCATGATTGATCCACCAGCTGATACAGACACCCTCCATAAGGGTGTCACTGTGACGGATACCTGGTGTCGATAACATGGCCTCAAGCTGCATGACACAAGGTGCATAGACATCCCCTTTGGATTACACAAATCACCCACTGACTATCACATAGGTGGTAGTCCCCTACATACATGCAACATTATACGGGATCTTAGTACACACATATATAGCACCCACTCCTTTGATAACCATATTGCCAATGTGGCATGGATATCCTTCT
>NC_056726.1:36306526-36343763 GCF_019279795.1 Protopterus annectens
TATTCTGCCGCCAATTGGTGTTCCTGAGTAAATTATTACATGCACATCAGCTGTGCACCTACTCCATTCGCCAATTACACGGCAACAGTGGGGTATAATTGAATTCTGCACTTGGGCGTTGCTCTTTTGCCCTACCTTCGGGGAGACGGCCTGTATATGTTTTGTTGTGAGGAATTGCAACTGCTATTTGGAGAGACATGGATATTTTGAATTCATGTCCCCCGTGGATTGTGTGTGATGGCTAGACTATGTGGTTCTACATGTGAGTGTACCTGTCATCTCAACCGTCTGATAAGGGACTATTGCAAACAAAACCTGTAACATCACCATCTGTTCCATTATACAACAGCTACAATTTCACATGGCGCCATTACAAATGTGTCTCTCACAAGGTATGTTAACGCTTCTGCAGATGTAATTGAGTGAGTGGATGTTTGTGATGTTATTACAGTCTGTATTGCAATTGTTTCAGGTGTGGGGGAGATGTAGGTGGGTGTACATAGCATATACAGGTTTGTGGGGACTGCATTTATACATATTCCATATATGTGTGTGTGGGCTCCTTCCCTAATTGAAGACCTATCATTTAGTAGACTAAATCTATGGTTGTTGCGGGCTTATACATTGAGCCATTGTTAACTGGTTCCTATATAGCATGCAGGTGAGGTTGATACTTCAATACCTCCGGAAATACATCGATATGTAAGGGAATGTTACTAAATGACAGCTGTCTCGTGTATTTCTGTCACAGATATTTGCACTCATTGCAGTTGTGTTGGTGACTGAACCTCTTTGGCATGGGTTGCCACCTTTTCAAATGGCCATAGTGGGACATTTGCAGGACACACATCAGTGTTTACAGGCCGACACATACCCACGGTCAGTACACAGGATAGAACGTACTTTTATCCTAAATACATACTTATTCTTGCAGCACTTTAGCTACTTATCATGTTTCATGTAACATTTACGTATTTTAGATACAGGAATAACTATTTAATGCAACTATTACATAATATATGGGACATAATTATGTCCTACAATCTCAGACATTTGCCCTTTTTAATATTTGTTGTCATGACACAACTGCCCAGGGAGGGGCTGTCCCTCTTAAAGTGGGACAGGTGGTAACCGTATGCCTATGGCCAGCTATGACCACACCTACCATAATGATCTACCTCTGAGTTAGCACTAACAGACACACAATGCAAACACACACACACACACACACACATTACAGTCCCACGGAAATGCACATGGCACCCTCAACACACACTTACACAGACTACAGCAATCACAAACACAGTTGAACACAGTACCTACCTGGACTGCAGCACCGGCAGCGATAACTAAATGTCCCTTAACATCGTGATAATATTACCTGCGGTTCTAGTGTTTCAGTACTGTGGTCTTTCGGTCTTTAAGCCTTGTGATTACGCATGTTGGTATGTGAAACATTTGATAGTTGGCAGTATCCTATTTATTTGTACCTCCATGGTTGTGTACATGTCGTTGACCTATCTATATATTTGCAGATATAGGTGAATCTGTATATATTGACATATATCTCTCTATCACCCTTTCTATCTCTATTATTTATATATATATATATATATATATATATATATATATATATATATATATATATATATATATATATATAGAGAGAGAGAGAGTGAGAGGGAGAACACACCTTTCGTTGTGTACATGGTGGTGTATACTGTTTCCTGGACTCTGCACGTTTGTGTTTTAACCTGTCACAATACACACCTGCCATTGGTACATCTCGGGTAGCTTAGTGTTAGGTGATTGTGTACATGATTGCGTGTTCTACTCCTGGAAGTGGTTGTTTTACCCTTCAGAGCAGGCACTATTAGTACAGGGGTGAATAATGCTAGTTTCACCTGTTCTGGACATCATTGACCATGATCCGCACGATATTCAGCAAAGCTTAGCCCTGTTTCACGCATATCTTTATAGTCATGTTTAAACGACGCTTACCAGAACTTGCCAACGCATAAACCCGCTAACATGTGCTAAACCTGATCTGATGATCTGCATCCAACATCCATTATTCGTGCCTTCAGGATTACATAATGTCCCTTGCAGGACGTGGAACCGGGAACATGCACGACAGTCAGTGCATTTACCACTTAGGCATCTGGGATTTGTGCACGTGTTATGGTATTTTGTATGTGGACTGTACTACAGCTGTTACTCCATACTGCAATCAAATGTATAACTCAGTTAGTTTACATATGGATGAGACCTATTAATGGTATGTCCAAGTGATGTTTAATGGATGTGCTCCAGCATTGGGAATGTATGTCACAGTGAGCCACAAACTATAATGTGCTACACCTTCACACAACCATAGGTGGAGCATGCTAGGGTGACAGATACCTGTCATGTGTACTCCCCATGCTTTGCCACTACATCCCTGATTACATTATATGGAGCCCCTCATTAACACACCAGGGAATCCATGCAGAGTATGTGGGGAACAGTGATTACGCACATGGATCCTGCAATTGGCTCTGCTCCACTGAGGGACAGTTGGTTAATCGATGTGGTGGTGACAGCAGACACTGTTTGCCTCAGTTGATGAATGGCCTCTGACAATCGGGCATGTACCTACCGATGTGCCTAGGAACCTTTACATACAGTATCAACATATGCTGTTAGGTGCGTGTACTGTTCAGGTGTTGACATTCCTTGTTCCAATAGCTGTTGTGTGTGCAATGGTTGAGGGCTGCCTATGTAGGATTTATACAGTAGGCCACCTATACATTACAATTTACAGGTGGTCGTGTGTGTGTGCCATCCAGTTTACTGTGTGTGCAGGTGGAGAGGTGTGTCAGTCTGTAGGGGCCTATACTGTCAGTGTATGTGCTATACGTTCCCTCTTTGCCAAGGCATGGGCATATTGGGCACACCTCTGTCTGCCTACTGGGGCTGGCACAGGGTGTTCGTGGTCTGAATCCCTCTGTGCCTGTGATGGCCTTGGCAATTGAGGTGGGCTGTGAGGGCCTTCACCATTATGTCCCTGCTGCAGCTATTTCCGCAGGATCATATTATGTAGCATGGCACATACTATGAAGATGTGGGCACATGTGCCTGGAGAGTACTGCAAGGCTCCACCAGATATGTCCAAGCAACGGAATCATGATTTCAGCATCCCAAACACATGCTCTATGATGATTCTGGTTTGTGCGTGTGCCTCATTATGGCATTCTTGCATGGGTGTGTGTGCATTTCTGATGGGAGTCATCATCCACGGCTCCAGTGCATAGCCAGCATCCCCCACAAGGTGGCCATGTGGGAATTCCCCCCTGACAAATACCTGATACAGCTGTGAGGCATGTCAGATGTGGGAGTCATGGTAGCTTCCAGGGCTGCCAGCACACACATCCATGATAATACCCTGGGCATTGCACACAATCTGGCAGTTGATGGAGTGGTATCCCTTGCGGTTTATGTAGTGCCTACCATGCTCACCGGGTGGTGACTTGATATGTATGTGCATGCAGTCTATCGCACCCAGTACGTCCGGGTAGTATGCCACATGGTGGAAGAGACGCATATTGCTGGCCAACTCCTCCTGAGTTCGGGGGAAGTATATATGCTCATTGGCATTTGGTAACATGGCATCCAGGAACTGGTGTAGTACCCTGGATGCTGATGCCTGTGAGATCCCCATTATATCTCCAGTTGGCCTTTGAAAGGTACCTGTGGCTAGTATTCTCAAGCTTACACATACCTTTGTGTCCACTGGGATGGGTTCCCCTCTGTTGTTTCTGGATCTCAGGTGTGGCCGGCACAGCTCAACTATTTGCTGTAAGATGTCCCTGTCCACCCTGTAATGCTCTACTATCTCCAGATCATGTAGCCCCTGGTAGGTTACCCTTGGTCTGAATACTCTTCTCCTCCTCCAGGGCCTACGGTGGTTGTCAGCATCATCCTCCACAACACCTTCAGTCTCTAACACATGGTGATGAATCACAACTATGGCAGCTCCCAACATGTACATTGTAAAAGTTCCCCATCTGTTTACACCGATGGTGCAGTGTTTGGGAATACACAGGTGTGTGTGAGGTGCCTTCACACGTTATACTATTGTGCTTTGAACACTGATGATGTCATAGGATGTGTATGTACAATCGGAGCTACAGGGTATCTTATGTTTTTTACCACAGGTACTGCTATTCTGGTGCTTTTGGTGTTGAATTACATTTAGCTGCCATGGATTGCCTCTTGCCCTTCCCTTAACATTTCTTAACGTTTCCCCTCCCATTTTCTGGCATGCATCCAGCAGCCTGCTTTCTTTTGTACTTTCCAAAACCTGGCTTATCTTGCGAAATGTGTTCTATGGCTGATCTACTGCAGGTTTGCTTTGCTCTGCTATGACAGTTCTCTTTTCTTTGCAATCCGACACCTCCCCTATCCTGTTCTGCAGGTTGCTGTGAGCAGAGTTGTTAGCTACTGTCGATTGCCCACTGTGAGTTAATAGGTGTTAATTGCTCAGTTGTACTCCAATTACCCTACTGCGGCATTTCCTTATTTTCTTCCCCTAACCTTCCTGTTTGAGCTATGGTGCAGCGTGTGCGCCCACTTACCGGGTTTCGGGCACGTTTTCATCCACGTACACATGCGCTTTCGGGCACCATATGTGCTCTCAGCTAAACAATGCTATACCTACATCCCCAACCCTATCCTGCGGCTTTGCTTAGCAACGGGCAGCCTGGATTTGCATTGCTCCAATGTGCTTACAGCTACGGTGGCACACCCCACTGCTGATGTCATGTATACCTCCAAACCACTCCTCGGTGTTGTAGCGCTGCGCCGTATGGTACATCCTTAGTCTGGTGGGATGTTTGTGATTCACTGTTACTTGCCTCATTTGCATAGCATTGACTACTAATTCATAGTTACCACGCCGAACACTGTCACAGACCCTTAGCAACCCTTGCAACTTGGTTGTGGTGTACCATGCATACCATTGAGTATTATGGTGAAATTATGATTTGTATTACATTGCGATTTTATGACATTTGTATATATTTTCCTTGTGTTCCCGTTTGCGCACACATGCCCTGCGGTTGTGCTTTGCGTTACTGTGGACATGACATTAAATGTTGTTTTTTAGGTGTTGTGCATCTTTTCTTATACCATTGGCTGTATATTTAGCCATTGGCATATGTTAACTTTGTAATACATGAGTCTGACCTGCTTTCATAGCTCCGATGTTCTGTTTGGCAAAATGTAAACTGTTTTTTTGGTTTACATTTCTGTGGGCTTATGCTATGCCTGCACCACTTAATGAATCACTATGTACCTTCATTTGCATGGTGCAGTACTGTGCATGGGGTGATTAGCATACCTGAGCCGAGGGCTGCACAGATCTGGCGTACACTGGTAGTGCACATGGAATTGGATCGTACCTGAATCGCTCGGCGGCCATATTTGGCATTATACTGCCTATGCTACGCCTGCACCTGGCGCAAGTTTCATGAATCCCGGGGAATAACTATAAATGACCTCACATTTTATAAAGAACATATGTCATTGCAGTCAGTACAATGCATTTTGTCAGAAGCAAAAAATATACCTTGTAAGAACTTATCTTTAGATATGGTTTATCTGAGTTTTTTTCTAATTCATGGATAATTTGGATACAGATCACTTAAATCTGCAGTATAGGCAAACATGTTCACAAATTGTACGATTACTACTATATTACATTTTTGCATCAGTTTCTCCTTGCATATCATGGCAGATGTCCAATGGAACACATTTATTCTCCTAAAACATATCATTGCAGTTTCATAACATTACGAAATAAAGACTTTACAGTTATAGACAATAACAAAGAAAAAAAGTTAATCTGAGTAAATATTGACTCCTGTTAAAGAAGGAGTTTTTAACAATCAATAAGTAGAAAGATAATAAGAAAGGTATCGGCATATGAATTTTAATTTTGATTGCTTAATTAAGACTTCATACATATCTGCATATGTTTACTATAAGTAGCAAAAGTAATCCAGTATATTTTGTAGATAATGATTATCAAAGCATACTTTGCCTGCATTGCTGAATGGACCCTGCATTTCAGAATGGCTATATAGGTTCATAAGTTCATAGGCAAGTACTAGGCTATCTGCCTGAGGGCATTTATAAGCCTAGCCAGAATGTGTTGGCTTTCGCTGCCCCCTTAGATTAGTTCCCTGTGCCTCAGTCCAGCAGAGCCATTAGTTCCATGTGCCTCTGTCCAGCAGAGCCACTGCAGTGATCCCCGGGGAAAATTTTCTGTTTCCCATCCACCCGTCAAGGTTTCTCTTTAAGAGTGATAGTGAGGGGCTCTGCCTAATGTAGACTGGAATCTTGTTCCAAATCATGGGGAGTCTCTGTGACATGAATCTATCCCTCCAGCACATCCTATTTATCATTGTGGTGAGGTTTAGATCCCTATAGCATGTAGCTCTTGGGGATTAGTTTTTTTTTTTAGGTGGAGCATGTCTATGAATTCTGGGTTGGACATGGCCTTGTATGTCAGGCAGAGATCACCTCTGAGTAAGCGGTATGCAACCGAGTACAGCTGGAGTTTCTTCAGTCGGGCTGCATAGGGCATATGTTTGAGGCCAGTAATCCTCTTCGTGAGGTACTTCTGTGGTCTTTCCAGCTGTTGCAGGTGTCTTGTAAGGTACGTCCCAAATGGGGCGTTGTACTCTATGATGGGTCTGATGAGTGATGACTAGAGGGGCACAATAACCTCTTTTGTTCTAGATGTGAACCCTTTTGTGATTAGTTGGGCCACATAGAAGGATTTTCTAACCACCTTAGCAATATGATTATCAAAGGAGAGATTAATATCTACTTGGGTCCCCAGATCCCTTATTACATTTTCTGTATTTAGGGGATTACATGTGGTAGTTCACGGGCACTTTGTTTTTTTTTTTCAAAAGGGGATGACTATGCACTTTTTGGCATTTAGCTTGAGGCCATGATTTTGACACCAGGTATCCGTCTCAGTGAGACCCTTCTGAAGGATGTCTATACCAGCTGGAGAGACAATTTTGGCCCCCAGTTTGCAGTTGTCTGCAAACTTGGTCAGCCATAGTCCTCCTGTGCTTGCCTGTACCTCTGAGATGTATATACCGAACAGGAGGGGTGCCAGGACTGAGCCCTGGGGGATGCCTGGTTTAGAGTCGGACCTAGAGCCTGCAACTCTCACCACAGTAGGTTCTATCCATGAGCCAATTGGCAACCCATCTCATGACAAAGGGGTTCATGCTATATGTATATGCTATATGTATATATAGCTAATAATTATCATAGTGATGGTTTCATCGACCCTTTTGTTAAAGTGTAACATTTTCCTGTTATCTCCGTGGCGTTAAGAACAAATATATATCTTATATTGAATCGCAGTTACTCAGGCAGTGACCTCATGTTTCCTTTTCACATCTGCTCAGACACATATCATGAGTATTTAAGATCACTTTCAATGCCCAAATACTGCTTGGTTTTGATTATGGTTCTATAGCCATACTAGTGAAAAAGTAATTTTATGAAAATTTAGTATTATGGTATTAGTAACGATTTACAGACAAGACTACAATCTTTCAAATATACATTACTAACTGATTTTCAGCAATCATTGTGAAATTAGGATTACTGGCCTCAAACAGATGCCCTACGCAGACCGTCTCAAAAAACTCCAGCTTTACTCTATCGCATATCGCCTACTCAGAGGCCATCTCTGCCTAACATACAAAGCTATGTCAAACCCAGAGCTGTTGGACATGCTCCACTTAAAGAAATCCCAATCCCTCCGAGCTACATGCTCTAGGGACCTAAACTTTGTCACCACAATAAACAGAGCATGCTGGAGGGATAGATTCCTGTCCCAGAGACTTCCCATACTCTGGAACAGACTACCTATCTATGTTAAACAGAGCTCCTCATTAGCACTCTTCAAGAAAAATCTTGATGATTGGATGGGAAATAGGAAATTCACCCCAGGGATCACTTCTGTGGCTCTGCTTGACAGGGGCACAGGAAAATAACTTTCTTGGGTGGCGAAAGCCAGGGTACATTTTTGGCTAGGCTTACATAGGCCCTAGGGCCAATAGCCTAGTACCTACCTTTGAACCTAATAGATTTTGAGTGATGTTCATGATCACTGCAAAATGGCAGCATATTTATATATCCTAATTTAAGGATTTTCTTCATAAGCAGATGGTGGCACAACCATTTTCACTGTGTGTATTTATTTATGTATGTAAGAACAAAACTGCAGCTACGAACCAAAACTAAATCACAAAAACACCTTCAATGACTGAAGAAATGTCAAACTGGCACAAAGTAATAGTTCAAAAGCTTTAATTGCATAAAAATCACAGCAAAACTGAATCAAGCGCTTTCACCTGACTAATATCAGGCTTTATCAAGATACAAAAAAGCTAAAACCACCATTCTTATATATCATTAGATGCAGTCACATGATAGTTAATTGTGAATAATTAATTAATAATTACTCTCATTAAAAACTTTTTTTTAAAAAGACATTACATAGTAAATACATACCTTAGAAATGCCATTAATTAAATATACCATATAAAGTATTTGACTAAAAAATGAATGTAACCACAAATTAATTTAATTTAAAATGTATTGTCATAAAAAATATGTTGTAATAATAAATATGTTATAATAAATATATACCAACATTATTATAATTTTGCTCTTCTCATCCTAAGAATACTTTTAATACTAATATTGTCATTAAGACCAGGGGGTTTTGAAGCATCTAACCTTAATTGCCAAAATAGTTCTCTACATTCGAGAAATGTTTCCCAATCACCCCCTCTTTGGTCTTGCAAAACTTGCTCCAAGACCAAAAACTTTAACTGCATGTTAGGGCACTGGGTAAAATGCTTGTAAAAGGCATTAGTGTCTTTCTTTTTAGTTACCTCATACAGGTGTTCATAGATCCTACGTCTTAGGGGTCTTTCAGTCTTCCCTACATAAAAACTGTAGCATTGTGTACAGACCCCTAAATATACTACTCCTCCTCTAGTTCCGCAATTAAAATTACCCCTTGGATGATACCTAAAATTTCTTGAGTGAATATGCCAATTACTATCATTTAAAATAAAATGACACTGGCTGCAGGCTCCACATTTAAATGTACCCAACCTTGAAATAGTTGTCTGGTTCCTAACACGATTTTTACCTTCATATAAACCTTTTAAGTTTGTGTCCCTTCTTTTCACAAAACTAGGCTCTGGAGGTATCACATTACGCATATCTTCCTCAAGTGTCAGTACTGGCCAATATTTTAGCACAGTTGATTCTAAATATTCAGCATTCTTAGTAAATGTGTAAATAAATGTGCTATTTGACTCAAATTTGCCTTCCTGTACCGTTTTCTCTACTGTCTGCTGTCCAATGCCCAATAATGGGTAATATTTAAATTCCCTATTAGTAATTACCTCTGAAGCCAATTTGTTGATCAAACTTGTTGGATAACCTCTCTCTGCAAAAAACCTTTTTAGTGTATCAACCTCTCTAAGGAACAATTCATCTGTACTGGACATTCTAGATGCCCGAATGAATTGTCCTTTTATTATTCCTTTTTTCTGATGGAAAGGATGGCCACTTTCAAAATGCAAGTAAGAATTTGAGAAAGTGGCTTTCCTATAAATCTCAGATTGAAAGAAGTTATTAGCATAGTCTTTATGGAGTGTAACATCCAGGTAATTAAGCTTATCGTTACTGACATTATGTGTAAAAGAAAGAAAATGTGTGGACATGTTAATATATGTCATAAATTCCTCAAATTTATTTAAACTACTATCCCACAAAATACAAATGTCATCCAAAAAGCGTTTATAATGAATAATGTGTTTAGCCCAATCAGTTGTAAAAATAAATCTGTTCTCCCAATAATGTAAAACAATGTTCGCATATGCTGAGGCGCAAGGAGTACCCATCGCCACCCCCTTTCTTTGTTTGAATATTTCTCCATTAAAGTAAATAAAGTTGTTCCGAAGAACAATTTCCATAAAGTCTACTAATAACATCACTGTGTTAGCTCCCAAACCAGATTGTGTGGCCAATACCTCATTGAACCATTCTAAACCAGTGTGATGTGGGATGCTTGGAAATAACTCCACAATGTTGATGGTTACCATTAAACAAGTGGGTTTGTAGAGACCCCTTTCAATGCCTTTAAGAAATTCCCATGAGTCTCTACAAACATGCTTTAAGGAAGTTACAAACTTTTACAGTTTGGTCAATAAATTTTCCCAGTGGTTCCGTAATGCTACCAGCACCAGAAACTATTGGCCTAAACTTCAAAGGGTCTAACCCTTTATTAACCTTAGGTATTCCAAATATAACTGGGGTCTTGGGCTTATCCACATATAAATAGTTATACAACTTTTCGTTAATTGCACCTTGCATTAAATGATCAAATAACACAAACTTAATTTTGGAATAAGATATATTTAGTTCATTTCTAGAAAATATCTCATACTGCTGGGGTCCTGCAACATGTTGTAAATGTAAGTTTCATAAACCCAATTATACATCAACACTACCCCCCCCCCACCTTTATCCGGTTTCATGACTCTAACCCCTTCATTCTTTAAAAAATCTATTACCTGGTGCATTTTAAAGTCTAAATTCACAGGTGGAAGAAATGTATTAAATGAAAATTGTTTTCTTAAATCTGCCTCCACCATTTCCTCGAAAATTTTTAAAGTGGGGTGAATGGGGGGGTTTATAGTGCTAGTTCTGACAAGCTGTTCATTTGCCGGTTCTTGCCCTTTAAATTGTAGTAAGAGGTTTAGACGTCTCACAAACAACTTCATATCTATTATTGTGTTCGGTAAATTTAATGAACGCAAAGGAACAAACTGAAAACCTTTTGTAAATAACTCAAAAAAGTCCATATTCACATCAATGTCAGTAAAATTGTAAATAGTAAAATTGTTTTTAGTTGTAGTTTTGTAGTTACATTCAGTTGTATCTGACAATGAACTATAAGATTCAACACTAGCTTCAAAAACCGTGTCATTTAACAGTGTAGTCTGTTCCAACATTGTGAGTAGTACATTATATTCCTCCCCTTCAACATGCCCTGGGGAATTAAAGGGTTCAATGTTATTTTCAAAACCAGTATCATTTATCTGCGTGGCCTGCTCCACCCTTGTTGGTAATGTGTTGTACTTCTCCCCCTCAGTCTGCCCTGGGGAACATGAAAACCCTGGTGTATGTTTCTGTTCTCTTTTTGAGCTAAATGTTCACTTCTTCTAGGTGGATCCATAACAGGGTCAACCTCATTGTCAATAAATACTGGTTTATCAGACATATCTGTAATATAACCTGTGTTCATCCTACCCTTGCCAGGAATCGAATAGGCCAACCCATCCCTATATTCAGCCATATCCCGCTCTAACTTTCTTATTTTACGATTAATAACCTTTATACAATGTTGGTCAACCTCATTAAAAATCCCATCATATTCCTTCTTTACACTCAAACAGTTTTTCTTTTTAACCATAGAATCATTTAAACCATTTATTTCAGTAAGTAAATCACTAGCTTTAAGCTCGTAATCTTTAATCATGAGGTCAAGGACCTCTAGGCCAGTTCTGTCAAACAGTTTCACCAAATTTAAGTATAAATCAGTTCCTGGTAATGCGCTGTTTGGAAATTTGAAACAGCGCAAGCCTTTTGGAACACGCTGTACGCGTGTGCATTCTTTCAAGTATTCAATCTCTAGCTGCATAGTCTTAAAAGCATACAATTTGTCACTTAGCTCTTTCAAATCTCTTTCCACATTGTCATTTTGAGCTAAGGAAGTTAAAAAAGTACCTTGCTTGAAAACAAACTGCTTCTCAGTCCACGCGTTAAAGTTGAAATTCTTTGTTTGCGTTGTACATCCATTACTTTGGTTAGTGTGCGCTCTACCAGGCTGTTCCTGCAGATCGGCTTCCACCAATAGGATCTCATCAGGAAGTCCCACCCGATCTGTACCATTTTGCATTCGAATTGTAGGTGAGAGAGTCTTCTTTTTTGTAACCTCTTGTTGATTACCAGGTATTGAAAGAGTAGAATCTCCAGATCCCAGTGCCAAAAAAATATTGCTTAACTGGGTTAACAAAGTTAATACTTGCTTAAATTCACCTCTTGTTACCGGAGCATCATCGCGCTCATCTCTGAGTAGCGTTGGTGTACTCTGAAAATCCACTGAGACAGTTCCTTCTGCCATAAAAAATCCAAGAACAAAACTGCAGCTACGAACCAAAACTATATCACAAAAACACCTTCAATGACTGAAGAAACGTCTAACTGGCACGAAGTAATAGTTCAAAAGCTTTAATTGCATAAAAATCACAGCAAAACTGAATCAAGCGCTTTCACCTGACTAATATCAGGCTTTATCAAGATACAAAAAAGCTAAAACCACCATTCTTATATATCATTAGATGCAGTCACATGATAGTTAATTGTGAATAATTAATTAATAATTACTCTCATTAAAAACTTTTTTTTAAAAAGACATTACATAGTAAATACATACCTTAGAAATGCCATTAATTAAATATACCATATAAAGTATTTGACTAAAAAATGAATGTAACCACAAATTAATTTAATTTAAAATGTATTGTCATAAAAAATATGTTGTAATAATAAATATGTTATAATAAATATATACCAACATTATTATAATTTTGCTCTTCTCATCCTAAGAATACTTTTAATACTAATATTGTCATTAAGACCAGGAGGTTTTGAAGCATCTAACCTTAATTGCCAAAATAGTTCTCTACATTCGAGAAATGTTTCCCAATCACTCCCTCTTTGGTCTTGCAAAACTTGCTCCAAGACCAAAAACTTTAACTGCATGTTAGGGCACTGGGTAAAATGCTTGTAAAAGGCATTAGTGTCTTTCTTTTTAATTACCTCATATAGGTGTTCATAGATCCTACGTCTTAGGGGTCTTTCAGTCTTCCCTACATAAAAACTGTAGCATTGTGTACAGACCCCTAAATATACTACTCCTCTAGTTCCACAATTAAAATTACCCCTTGGATGATACCTAAAATTTCTTGATGAAGTTTTTAATGAGAGTAATTATTAATTAATTATTCACAATTAACTATCATGTGACTGCATCTAATGATATATAAGAATGGTGGTTTTAGCTTTTTTGTATCTTGATAAAGCCTGATATTAGTCAGGTGAAAGCGCTTGATTCAGTTTTGCTGTGATTTTTATGCAATTAAAGCTTTTGAACTATTACTTCGTGCAAGTTTGATGTTTCTTCAGTCATTGAAGGTGTTTTTGTGATTTATTTATGTATGTATTTACTTATGTATGTATGTATGCATGTATTTTTTTTATTTATTTATTTTTTTTGTAGACCAGGTTAGTGGGCTAGCCCAGTGGGTGTTTTCAGCCACTACCCTAAACAGTGCAACAGTTACAAATTGCAACAAAAAATTACATTCATTAGAGATTACATCTCAATAACAAAATATACTTGTAGAAATGTACAGACAAAACATAACAGCTATCAATGTATACAGAAGTAACTAAGAGAAGAAGTAATTATATGCAAGTCCTCCTAATAAAAGCTTACTAACTGACTGTGTAACCTCCCTTCAGTCTTCTCACCACATTTCCATCAGTTCACTGGGTATGCCATATGATATCTCAGGGTGAGAGAAATCACCATTTCTATGTCACAGAAAGTAAATGCTTCAGGAAGTCACTGATGCAAGCAGGAAGAGTTGACATAATGCCAGAGACATGAATGAGGCCTTACTGGCACATTCTGTGAAGTGTCACTTTAGCTCAGGTTAGGCAGGCACATCATTCCTTTCATAAAATCTGTGTTAATGTGTTTTCCCCAGAGCATGGTACTCAAGTACGATGCAGTAGTTAACCTGTCATTCTTAATGAGACAAGCATGGCTTCTTCTTTAATTGAGAACAAGACTGTCTTGGATGTGTCATACCACAAGGAAAGATTTCATATTAGCAAGTTGTTGTTAATCTATGAATGCCCAGAGGGATCGCGTATGCCTTATATTAAATGAAATGCTTCATTCCTGATCATCTGGTCAAGGCATATAGTAGAAGAGATAGTCTTCAGCCGAGTAGTAGGACATATCCTAAACAGATGAAGCAGCTGCACGCTTGATATCATACCAAGATAATTAACAAAATCACTTTAATGTGGGTCACGTGACATCTACTAGCCTCAAGAACAATTAGAACGTCTTAAAGGAGATTCAGTAATCACATAATGTAATCAAATCAGTGCAGTCCCTCATTTGAAGATATTTTCCTTAATATATGAACTGTGTGGCATTAAATTAACAGTAATTAGGCAGGGAGCTATATGTACAAAGTCCAGCAGATGGAGGGTATGGGATGCTTTGTAAAAAAAAATCTTTTGGCTTTTCCCGGTTAGGGGTCGCCACAGCGGAACTCTGGTCAGCTAATGACTGGCAGTGGATTTTTATGGTGCTGAGTTGCCAGCCCGACACCCAACATTCAAAGAAGGCACACCCATTCATGCATGCTCCTACCTGCATGTCTTTAAATGTCACTCGACCGTGGGGAGGACATGCACACTCCACACAGAAGGCACTGATTGTAAAAAAAAAAAAAAGCTTTAAGTTCACTTAGGTTTTTCATCATTTCATGCTTCATCATATCTTTGCTCAGCAATCTGATACCTCACAAGTAACATGGAAGAATTGTGAAAGTTTGCTTCAAATGCCAGTAATTTTATATTCAGCCTCTGATATATTGAATTTAAAGTGATTCACACAGTTTTGAATGAGTTAACAGAAATCTTAAGACCCTGAAGCATGAGGACATTTAAAAGGTCTGGCTTGATATGTGCAAAAGAGAACACCATTGTTTCTTTCCTTTTGTCAGCTGTTTAATAAGGAAGTTGTATTTTTATCTCAGCATAGCTTTGTTCATAGTCCTGAATCTATCATGCAGTAGTCCAGGTGAAAATAAAACGAAATACCTTAGCTCATGATTTTGGACTATAACTCTCCTTACTACAAACAGTAACTCCACTTCTTTTAGTACAGCTTTAAACCTTTAAGAACTGCAGTGTGACATGTATGCAAAAGTACTTAATTTTACTTACTAAGGATAAACCTGCAGAACCTCACTAATAATTGTATCTAGATAAAAATGCTGTTTCCTTTTAAAACTCTGTGTTACATGTTAAAGACCTCTCTTGGTTTGCAGTCTAAAACACAATGAAAAGCTGACTTGTGGCATTGCAAGTTTTCTTGTTAATTAATCGGCACATTTCCAGTCCCTTTTTGTATAATTTATCCCTACATTTGCATTTTAATTAAAGAAGAAGTGAAAATGTCAAGTTTTAATTGGCTCAGAATATCTGAGGCAAACAAACCTCTGTGCTGTGCATTATTAAAGGCCTGGCACAGACCAGCTAGCTAGGTCTCAGAGTTAAGATACAGGAAAATATGAATTACAGTAAAACAAGTGTCTGAAGAAGCAAATGACTGCAGAATAGTAAAAGTATGAAAATAGCATGTTTTGCATTGTACAAAACAATTTAGTTCTAAACATGTTGCCAGAATGTTTGCTGATTTCTGCTTTTCAGATGACATTTCAGTACAGATTTTACAATTCTTGCTTTGTATATAAGCTAGAACAATAACTGGATCACAATGCTAAAAGTTTACTGTTTACTGTTAATAGCCCCTCACATCTTTTTAAAACAAATACACCACTCATGTATTGATCCTACCTTTAGTTTCAAAACAGACCGTGGATTTTATTAGTGCGGTTCTCACATTACCATTTTGTTATAATCCAGATATGTTTTATACTGAAAAAAGTTTATAATTTTTCTAGATGTCCAAATCTGCCTTACATACTTCTTCATTACTGCTACAACTAAGCCTGAGATATATATCATTTAGGCAAAGCCTTCTGGCCAGGTATTAACTTTCTTTTTTAACACGTTTAATGTCTAGTCTCAATCTACCGTATTAAGCCCCACCCCCACTTCATAGAAATCCTGGTGAGTTCAAGGTTATCAAGTTTTGTGGCCATTTTGCTCTGCAGTTTTCACATTAGACTGTACCTCCCTTCTTGAGGAGGGCTATTCCTGTCATGTCCAGGTTGAATTTAAAATCATCTATCCAGTTATCCAGGTCCCATTTGAAGGAAGGTTTCAGGGGGTTTAGATGAATTAAGGGACAAGGTGACTAGGTTATGGTCTGACTTAATCAGAGATGGAGTTTGTAGGTGAGGTATGCATGATGACATTACATTTGTAAGTACCAAGGCAGAAACATTTTGTCTTCTAGTTGTGTTAGTGAAAATATGATCCAATATTTTCTTATTTATTAGGTCTAATTATTTCAGGATAATCAAAGAGACAAAACTGCACTCACAAATGTGAAGGCACCCAGGACACCAAGACTGCATTGTATTGTATTGTACCAACCCCACCTTCATTCGGTTAATACATGACAAACGTCGTCCAGCAGCTTCGGTTGGAAGCTAGTATTAACCGAATGAAAGTGGGGTTGGTGCAATACTATGCAGTTGTGGTGTCCTGGGTGTCTTCATATTTATGAGTCTAATTATTTCAGAGGAAATCCTGCATTGGTTGTGTAGGTAGTCCAGTCAATAAAGTCTCACAGAATGATGGAGTTCTTTTTATAATGAATTCATCCATGACATTTAGGACCCTGACATGGAGTTCTTAAGTCATGGAAAGGGTTCTGTAATGGGACAAACTGATAGTTATTTTTTTTTTTAGTGTAATAGTTGGATATGTTCAAACTGTGGGCGCCTCTAGGAATCTGTCTACAGGTGACATGATCTCTGATAAATGTGGATAGACCAGCACTGTTACCATTGAGTCTGAAGGCACAGTAGGAACTAATTCCATGTATGGAAAGTGCCTTCTGGGTATTAATAGCATTTTTCAGTGATTATGCATATATGGATGCCTTCTAAATGCAGGGTGCCACATGGCCAGGCACCCTGTTTAGAGTTTTAGAATTTAGCAGAGCAACCTTAATGTGATCCTGTTTTGATATTGATATGTTTGCTACACTGAAGTGATCATTAACTGAACTTTGCCTAAAACAGTGAGAGAAGCAAAGGCTTTAGCCTGTGTGTGTGGCAACTTTAGAGTTAAAGGATGAGACTGTATTTTTTAATGTAACCAGAACTAACAAGAATCTCATTCTGTGCTGACAAATGCTGGATCTCCCTAGAACAAGTGTTTTAGCCAATTGTTGAAGTCAGCCATCTTTCTTTGTATGTGGGCATCATTCAGGAAGATGAGATATTTCTGCTCGGATAAGTGTCTTGCATGCCTTTATGATATACATAGAAAGCTCAGACATGTCTCTGCATCTCCCTCAAGGATTTTACCTCATATCATTCACCCCCTTGTGAACATCTACCATGTTAGAATTAGATTTGTCTTGTTTAAGGGTCTTAAGGGCCAATGAGACTTCTAAGATCCTTGTGTCTCAAAGACACTTTCACAATGTCTTTGTTTAGCATAGTGAATCTGCATCTCTCATTTTGGAGTCACCAATTGCTTAAACATGTTTGGTTGCTGGCCTGGGTTGTCAAGTATACTGGAATAGAAATATCTGTTATGGCTGCTCTTTGTCAAAGGTGAGATATTATGTGTTATGATGTTTTATTTTCATTTTCTTTTGAGACTTACTGCTTATGTGCCTAGTTGGCTCGGGTAAGGATTTCTTTACACTGTCAGTATATGACACTAGATTGTGAGACAGGGTTGGGAGAATAGCATAGGGTCTGTTAGTGTGATGCTCACAGCTAGTATTTGTTGTGAGAAAAAGGCCTCCAATATCTTAAATATCTGCATCTCTCACAAACTGAGTTATTAGTATTTAGTAGAAATTAATTAACTGTGAGTATAAGGCATTTGCTTCACTGCTTTAAGAAAAGCAATGCTATGAGGTGACAATAGAGGGGAAACAAGTAAGCAATCCTTCCATATTGCCCATTGTAATGTACAATGTAATTTGCCAAGAGTTTTAGAGTTTACAATGGAGATATTTATATTCTAATGAGATAGTTATTGGAGAAGAGGTAGGTGGTGTGGTTATATATGTCTGCCTATAAAGTAAATCCATAACTTTGTTATATATTTGACTTTGATAGCACAGCTCAGGATTCTTACTTGACAGTAGTGTGGAGTATTTTTAGCATCTGTAGGCTAAGTTGCTTCACAGTAGTATTGACATATTTGGAGCAGTCATCAATTGCTACAAGCTACTTTCCGGTGTTATGCACACAGCTCTATGCATTTTACTACCATGCACAGATTGCTGCACTTGTACACAGAAGGAGTCAAATCACTTATCAGATGTGGGTTATATTAGGTCTGCTTAACAATGACAAACAGCTAAAACCCTAATCAATGTTGTTTATGTTCCCACAAATGCAGCGGTCAGCCCCACTCTCACTTGATCCTACTACTATAAGCATGTAGCCTTCCGCCCCACTCTCACTTGATCCTACTACTATTACCATGTAATGATCAGGCCCACTCTCACTCTATCCTACTGCTATAAACATGTAGTGGTCGGCCTCACTCTCACTTGATCCTACTGCTATAAGCATGTAGTGGTCAGCCTCACTCTCAGTTGATCCTACTACTATGGGCATGTAGCCATCCAGCCCACTCTCACTTTATCCTACTACTATAGGCATGTACCAGTCAGCTCCACTCTCACTAGATCCTACTACTATAATCATGTAGTCATCCGCCCCACTCTCACTTGATCCTACTTCTATAAGATATAGAAGACTCTCCCACCTTGCCAGAACTGGCTGTTTGTTGAAAGTTTGAAAAGTGACTAACGCACTACAAATACATGCAGCAACACTGATAAGTACATAAGCTACATGAAAAAGTCTGTAAACTGCAAAACCAATTCAACTAATAGTCATATCATTAATTGCAGAGGGAAAACAGGAAAAATATCTACTGAAAACCCATTTAAATAGTTAGACAGAACACTCAGTATGCTTGAAAAGCAGTACAAACACTAAACAACCTTTAAAATACCTGATTTATTTTTTGACAGTTTGATGTACTTTCCAGCTCTACATGGCTTTCAGGGATGCTAATGATTTTTGCTCAAACTTTAGTTCTGTCTCTCTTAAGACCGATGATTAGTAGTAATCATTTTTAATTACAACAACAAAAAAACAACAAAAAATAATGACAACCTTTAAAATTACAGACTTACTTTAATTCAGAAAATGCATATTAATTCATGTTCTCTAGACTAGTCCTTTCAACTTTTTAAGCCAACAGTAGTCATTAATTAAACAATATCTCTGATCATCCCTGACTCTGTTCCTGATGCCAGGGACAAGAACTTAAGAGCTCTGCAGCCTAAACGTGATTGTTCTACTTAATGACCATTCCAGCCTGATTATTATCATATGTCATGCCATAACAGCCCACTGACTTCTGTGATACTGACATTTTCTTGTTTAGTATGCTTTATTAGCAAGATTAACAAACAACCGGAAATCAAACAAAAGAGCTGTGGGAAAAATTATAGTGGGGCATAAACTTGGGTATGTCAGTATATTACAGTACCGAATAAGCATAATGAATATGAATAGATAAACCAATAGTCCCAGGCAGCATAATAGAGTCCACTTCTTAAAATCAGTTCTTCTAGAACAAAATGGCCATTGAGTCTTCTTTATTTGTCAGTGCCTGGAGACTTCAGTTACAGACTCCCCCTGCTACATCAACACAGCTTTATACAACAGAAAAGAAGAAGGAAGCCAAAAGAACAAAGGAAGAACATGAAATTGCAACAAGAAGAGAAAGAAAATTGATGACAATTATTGTAATGCTGCCTGTTCACAGTTTCCCATACAGCCACATCACAGCCTGATCATAGCTTTCCTTATGTCCACATAAGTTACAAATTCTGCATGATCACAGCTTCCTTTATATCTAAATAATTACCAGGCTGTGTTCTACATGAGCTACAAAACGAACTGGCACCCCACCTAAATACCATGTTCAATCATAGCTTTACCTCAGGCTATGTGCCCACTGAATGGCGCACAGTGACAGTTATCCCACTCCACAAAGGGGGAGCCACCACAGACCCCAGAAACTACCGCCCCGTTAGCCTAATGAGCCTGGTCTGCAAGGCTATGGAGTGTATCATCATGGAACTTATAAACAATGACATTGGTAATCTCCAAACTCAGGACCCCACCCAGTTCGGGTTTGTAAAAGGCAGATCATGTCTCCTAAACCTGTTAGACTTCTTTGAAGCAGTCACCAAAGCCATAGATGAGGGTAAGGTGGCTCACACAGCCTATCTAGATCTCGCCAAGGCTTTTGACACCATCCTCCACTCTGGAATTATAGATAAACTCACTAAACTAGGTATAAATCCCTATGTCACAAGATGGGTTGCCAACTGGCTCACTGACAGAACTCACACTGTGAAAGTAGCAGACTCCAAATCCAGCTTCAGACCAGTGACAAGTGGAGTACCACAGGGTTCAGTCCTGGGTCCTCTCCTGTTTAGTATCTACTTTTCTGAAGTACAGGCCAACAAAGAAGGTCTTTGGCTAATGAAGTTCGCAGATGACTGCAAACTAGGAGCCATAATCAAAACTCCAAAAGATGTGGACATCCTACAAAAGGGCCTTGCTGAGACAGATGCCTGGTGTCAAAGCCATGGCGTGAAGCTCAATGCCAAAAAGTGCATTGTCATTCCTTTTGGTAAAAATTCAGTACCCATGAACTACCACATAGGTGGTAGTCTACTTAACACTGAAAGTGTGATAAGAGACCTTGGGACACAGGTGGACAGTAGTCTCTCCTTTGATAATCACATCACCACAGTAGTCAGGAAATCCTTCTATGTGGCACACCTCATCACAAAAGGTTTCTCGTCCAGGAAAAAAGAGGTCATTGTTCCCCTCTACTCGTCACTCATTAGACCCATTATAGAGTACAATGCCCCTTTTGGTATGCACCTCACAAGATATCTACAACAACTGGAAAGGCCACAGAAATACCTCACAAAGAGGATTACCGGCCTCAAAGAGATGCCCTATGCAGACCGTCTCAAATAACTGCAGCTTTATTCCGTTGCATATCGCCTGCTCAGAGGCGATCTCTGCCTAACACACAAAGCTATGTCAAACCCAGAGCTTTTAGACATGCTCCACTTAAAGAAATCCCAATCCCTACGAGCTACACGCTCTAGGGACCTAAACCTCGTCACCACAATAAACAGGTGAAAAAAACACCCTTGCAGGTCCAGCGCCTTGTTTTGAAGCTTAATAAAATTTCAATTTGATTTTTTTCGTTTATTTGCGTTCTTGTTTACAACATAACCTGTGGATTATAAAGAACTTTGTACACATCTATCAGAAGCAAGGAGTTTAAAGGCACTGGACCTGCAAGGGTGGTTTTTTCACCAGTTTGTTTTTTGTTTTTTTGAATTTTTAGAAGGTTTACTACAATAAACAGACCATGCTGGATGGATAGATTCCTGTCCCAGAGACTTCCCATACTCTGGAACAAACTACCTATCTATATCAAACAAAGCTCCTCATTAGCACTGTTCAAGAAAAATCTTGATGATTGGATGGGAGATAGGAAATTCACCCCGGGGATCACTTCTGTGGCTCTGCTCAACAGCGGCACAGGAAAATAATTTTCTTGGGTGGCGAGAGCCAGGGTACCTTTGGCTAGGCTTATATAGGCCCTAGGGCCAATAGCCTAGTACCTACCTATGAACCTATGAACCAAACTGGCCTTATCATAGTTTCCTTTATGTTTACATATGCTAATAATTGTACCTGATTACAGCTTCCCTCATGTCCACATAAGTTACTAACTGGACAATCTGACTCACTAACAAATTATACCAGGAGCCTTTCCTACTAATCACTGTGTATGAAAGTCATCCTTTAAGTTCTAAAGACCTAAGTCTTGATTCACCACAGACAAATAGGCTTGATTAGCCTTAACGTGTTAATGAATGTCAGCCCAGCCAATCAGACAGCAACTGAAAGAGAGATGTTCTTTTTCCAGATTTTCAAACTGATTAAACAGCCATCTCAATCAGTGGAAAATGTGTTTATGGGATAGGTACCAGGTAGTCTGTTGCAATTATACTAATCTATAGACCACAATGAGGTAATATCAAACCAAGTCTTTCATACCTGTCAGCTATCTGTTAGTGGGGATTCAAATTTCTGAGGGCCAGGAGGCTAACAGTAATTGTGCAGAGCGCTGATTCAAATTTACATTTATGTTAGATAGAAATCTTTAAAATTCAACAAATGAAGTAGCTTTTTGTCTAGCTTTTTATTTAATTTTCCTAACATTAAAGTGTCTTAACTGCATTATTTAAGATCACAAATATAGTACCCTTTTTAAGCTACACTGTAATAATAGCATTGCATATAGTTTGCCCTTCAGTCTCTGTAGATTTGATTGAGAGAATGTAACCCGTATGACTTAAGCTAAAGGATTCAGGTAAAGCACAGTGTTATCAACAAGGAATGAATGAAATATGGTGCAGTTCAATATCATCCCACAGTGGCTGCAAACTAGTACATTATCACATTATGTGAATCAGATCAGCATCTTCTGAGAAGCATTTTAGGCACTCACTTGAAATTTCAGGTAGCAGTGATTAACCCAAAACTGAATATGATATATATTGCCTCATGATCTGAAACACACAGATAGGGGGCTCAGTGTAGGCGCAGTACACATTGCATACTACCTATACAAAGAGGAGCATGTCTTGTTCTTGCTTCCAGCACAACATAATGAGTTTCATATTAGGATTGCATAACTCTGCTTAAAAGCAGGTGGCAAATGGCAACTGCTAGGATCCAGTACCTCTAGCCAGCAATCATTAAAAACATCATCATGGGGTGTAGAATGCAAGCTAATACACTTCAAGTATATAACATTCGACTATAAAAATGTCACCTGCAGTTTTGCTAAGAGCAATAAACCACTAGTATTAAATCCTTAATATCTTGTAACTTGGATCATTCAAATATAGTATGTTTGGAAATCCTATTTATTTTGATTACTTTGTCTTTATCAGTTTTTAGTTTTCAACTTGCACTTTAGTGTTACCCGCTGAAGAACAGCTATACTAACCCAAAACAACAATGGCCTCATACTTCATGGTAGATGGCCTGGAGCCAAGAAAAGCCTTACTTTTGAGACAATTAAGATCATATCTGGCTGGATGCTTACAGATGGGGGACAATTAGTTACTTCTTGGGCCAGAGGTTCTAGAGAAAATGGTGGAAACACCCTTGCTTCAACAGTATGCATACACATTTGCATTAAAATTTGTCCAGTGCTTTTTTAAATGATTTGAAGCCATCTTTGCCCACACATATGTGACAGGCAAGGTAACTTTGGGGAAATTTTCAGAAGACAAGACTATGAAGTAAATAAGTAGATTGTATCAACTGTTACATGCCTTAAAGTTTGCATCTTAATTATCCCTATTGTCAGAGCTCCAAATACATCCTTGGCCTAGGGATCTGGGGTATGATTTAACATATTACTGCAACAATATGCCATTTATTTTACAGCCATTGAAGGTAATACAGGTTTTCATAGGGGGACAATTAGCAAAAGAGTAAGTGGATATATTCTTATGCAATTGACAGCATGATAATAGGTTTCTGAATAATTAAATGAAAGGAACACCATCTACAGTGGCCAAATTTTTATGTCTTTGCTATATGCAATTCAGCAGAGTTTTTCCTGAAATTAGCCCACAATGACAAATCAAAGAAAGTTAACAAAGTTTTCTGCTGCTACCAGATCTCATTTTAATATCGTGTTACATTGAAAATACATAACATATACAGGAATAAATGACTGATACTGAGTGGATAGGCCTGTTCCATTGCTTTCTATAGGACTTTGATATATATATATATATATATATATATATATATATATATATATATATATAGTCTATATTATAGTATCAAAGTTTTTAAACTTTGAATGCTATAATATCGACCTGTTTTTGTCGAAAACTCAAAATAGCGAATCCACGGAACTTTGAAATCTTACCTAGGGTAAGATTTCAGTTGTCCGTTCCATGGCTTCGCTATTTACTCTACTGTAGTGGGAAGGTTATGGACCGGGGTAGGTTAAGTATGCAAACAGAGGTTACAGACCAGGTTAAGGTAAGTGTGGGAACGGATCGGGGTAAGGTGAGTGCGCGATAGTTAGGGACATTAGGGTTAGGGAGCGGGTAAGGTGAGTGTGCGATAGTTATGGACTTTAGGGTTAGGGATCGGGTAAGGTGAGTGTGCAGTAGTTAGGGGCTTTAGGGTTAGGGAGCAGGTAAGGTGAGTGTGTGGTAGTTAGGGACTTTAAGGTTAGGGAGCGGGTAAGGTGAGTATGTGGTAGTTAGGGACTTTAGGGTTAGGGAGCGGGTAAGGTGAGTGTGCGGTAGTTAGGGACTTTTGGGTTAGGGTTGGATTAAGGTGAGTGGATAGGTACTAGTGTAGGGTTAGAATTATGGTTTTGTTAAGTGTATGTGTGTGGTTTATTTATTTTGGTGTGGTTGTGTTGTGTGTTTGTGTTTCAGAACAGCAATTTTTTTCCCTGGGAAAAAATTTGCTGTTCTGTATGTTCAATATTTTGTGGTTTAGATATTTTAGGTACAATGAAATAGCATTCGCTATTTAAATCATACGATAGGGTAATATAAACGCTATGGGCAGGATTCACGAAGCCTCCGTGTAAGAGTTACAAGGCTTACACGGAGGCTGCAGTTAAACGGTGTGACGTCAGCATGCCATGCATATGCATGAGGGCATGCTGACTCACACCTAAGGCTAACACGGTCCATGTAAGACAGTAGGGGGCGTGTCCGTAGGGCGAGCTCTGCAAACGGACATGCCCCCAGAAGAGTAAAAGTCCCGAAAGTAAAAACCCCATGACAGAGTCTGTGTAAATGTCAATAAACACAACACAACACATGCCCCCACAGACTATTAACATAAAATGTAAAAATGAACATGTTATATATTTTTTTATAAGTTTTAAAGATGTTTGCCCGTGAGTGCGCTCGTTTGCGCGGGCGTGCCCATCGCTTAGCCACAGTTAGCAGTCAGTGGAAAAGCATATAAGAACTAAATATGCAAAGTAAACCAAGAAGCAATAGCGTAGCGGTAGGGACGTGGGCTGAAGAGGAGGCAGTCATGGTTCGAGCCCCCACAACATCAATTTTTATTTTTAGTGAAATAAGCACAAAACAATTCCCTGACATATATGTACATGTATAAAATTATTCTTATGTAAAATGTAATGAAATGGGCCATGTATTATGAAGAAATGTGTGAAAAAAAAAGAACAAATGTCAGAAGTGCCCATAGCTGAGCTACACTCTAACAAGCTGAGTATATCTGCCCGTAGGTGAGCAGTGTTTTAACAGGTGTAAAATGAGTGCCCGTAGGTGAGTAGTGGTTTAACAGGTGTAGAATGAGTGCCCAGGGTTGAGCAGAGTTCTAACACGCTGAAACTGTGTGCCCGTAGCTGAGCTGAGCGTAATATGTGTGCTGACAGCCAAATGGCGCGTAAGCCAGCGTGACCCATTTGCGCGAAGCTGTGCACCGCACCAACAAGCTAACCGACGGGCAACGTTGAGCAAGCTGTATCAAAATTGCCTTTACACAGACACACCTCCTAGCCTGTAGAGACAGTCATAAAATATAAAAAGCAATGGCCAGGCTCGAACTCAGGATACCATGCACCATAGTCAAAGTACTGAACCACTAAGCCATGACAGTTGCTCTTAGAAATGCAGTAATAGCATATATATAGGAATGAATGGAAAGAGAAGCATGACAAAGCAGGTTTTGTGAAGCTGATACAATTCCAAAATGGCCAATCACAGATAAGTGCGGGAAAAACGGCATATATAAGCCCCATAGGCAGGAATACACAGCATAACTGATTGTGGAACCGATTTGCAGTCAGGATGGCAGGTGTAGGAGAGGGTAGTTGCTTCCGAGCACAGAGTTGGGGCATTGAGGAGTCCAAATATATGGTTTGGCTCCTCGTCCATGATCATGAGGCCCAACTCATGCAGGGCCAGGTCCTGTGGGGAGCATATAGGGCAGAGGCGTGGGACCGGTTGGCACATGATCTCACCAGTGCCACAGGAATACCAAGGACTGGTGAACAGGTCCGTCACCACCATGCGGACCTGAAGAGACGGAAGCAGGACCAACTGAACTGTTGGATCCAGGAGGCCCGGCAAATGCCCAACGCCCCACTACTGAGTAAGTTACATGTAATTATATATGTAAGAAATTAACCTAGCTGATATTATGGAGATGTGTATTCCAATATTACTTCATTTATATTACAGCTGCAGGTGTCCGTTCTGTGAATCATCGAGCCTATGCCGATAGGCTTGTGCGGTTGCGCCACCAGGCAGGTTAGTAATCCTCTCCCTGTAACTGTAAAAAAATATAAGTATGACAGCTTGCAAAAGAGTGCAGTGTAGTCACTTATTAATAAAAAGTGCAAGTAACAGTGTAAGAGAGATTTTGCTAGTATTGTTTGATTACATAAGTGTGATGCAGCCTGTAATCCAAAAATAAAAATGAAACAAGTCTGAAATAAAGATGTTCCACCTGTAATATAATAGTACATAACCTGCAGCAGGCTGAAAAGTACAGCTACAGAAGCTGAGTAAAACACGTGTGAAATATATCCCCGTTTAAATTCTGAAACATGACACAAGTGAGACTGTTGCAAAGGATTGTTATAACTAAGTAAAACATGTCAGTAAAGCCTAGAATTAAGTACCATCCTGAATTGTAAAAATAAAACAAGTGAGAGAGTGTGAGAAAGAGGTATGAATCCACCAATAAAGTAGTAATAACTCCTGAATAAAGTATACTGCAGTCAGTACAGAATGAAATGAATGTGACAGGCACAACCAAACAGCAACATGTGTTGAAAAAAGTACTGAAGCTGGAATGTGTGTCCCAAAATCTGGATATGTAGCTCTCAGTTTGCAATATGCAGATAGTATGGTTGTATGAAAAACCAAACATCCACAGTTGTCTAGAGCCATATAAAGCAAATGTAGCAGAATGATGTAGCTGAACAGAGCCAGATATGAATGTGTATGAATAAAAATGAAATGTATATTGATGTAGCAGTAACATTCCTATCACCAACATGCATAAGTTTACACATAGGAAACTGTAGTCAGACCTGTATTGTGTATATATCTGCAGCTAGTAGAAATGTACAGCATATGTATAGGTATTTGAAGTTGTTAATGAAATATTTATTCACCCTACCCTATAACCACAAATAATCCATTCCACGTGAAATGGGTATGTGTATTCACAATTAACTCCCCTGGACAGTTGTCCTGTTGGTTCATACATATTTGCATGTACGTTGATGCATGTGCCCTGTTCATACATCCAAACCTGATGGCCTGTTGCCATCACTCAACCCTGCATGTTGTTGGAACGTGTACTGTTGTTCAAATTATGCATGTGTTATGCTTGCTGTTCAGCGGCTTGAATTTATGGGTGTTTAGTTAATGGGAATACTAATGCATGCTGTTACAACTAATTGTGAATGGTATTGCACATTACTAACCCAAACTGTCACTAAATAATGCAAAACATAGGACGACAGGGAAGGCGGTTTCCAGCAGACCCACCTCTCTCACCTCAGCTGGCGAGTGCACCTGGCAGTAGTGCTCAGGCCGGACCCTCCTCCGGTGGCCCTGTGCCACCTGCGGGTGGAAGTGCTGCAGGGGATGGGGCTTGTCCCCCCTCTGCAAGTGTGGCCGGAGGAGAACATCCACTCACCCTCCATAGTGTCCGGACTGTGGTGCGTAGGGAGATCTGGCACGCTGTGCTTGGGCCCCTACGCCAGCTTGAGGCATGGGTGGCACAACTCATGGGCATGCCTGCTGCCCATCCTACACAGCCCCCAGCACAGCCCCGTCCTGGACAGTGAAGGCACAGTGGCAACTGCCCATGGGTGGGGATCTCAGTTCCACTGTTGCCATCTGTGGGCTCATGGGCTCGAGATATCCAAACATCCATCCCCGTCAATTGTGTAACCCCCCCACATGTGTCATACACCACCCCTGTATGCGTCTTGTTTGTCTTGTCTGTTAACCTCCCCTACCTACCTCCCCAGCTATACCGACTTCCTGTACCTGACATACCACTCTCACCTGAAAAAAAAATAAAAGGGCACTCTGTACCCACAAAAAAATTACGCCCCATACATAGCTGCCCATTTTGCACACATGTCTGCTGGACATGTAAACTAGCAATTACAATTGGCTGTACAACAAATATTATTGTTGTCCTCACACCTCTCTCAGGGGTGGAAGGTTTCAAATTTCACACCAAATTACAAACATATGCATAGCTGTTGCTGACGAAGAAATGGGCAGCTATGGGCCTTTCCTATATCCCTCCTGCAAAACCCGAGCTTGTTTTCCTACTGTCCTACCATCTTTGTGCCCCCTTTTTCACCACTTTCCTATCTCCCCATTTTCTTTTCTTTAAAAGAAAAAAGCACGGGTGTGCGCGAGAGTAAGCACTTTTAAGCAGTAGTAAGCGGGAGTGCGCTTCTGTGCGCTTAGCTAAGCGTGTGTGCGCGAAGCTAAGCGGCAGTGCGCATGTGTGACCTCCACGCAAACCAGCACTAACCCGCTTACAACTGCTTAAAGGTGCCTTAGTCACTCTGAATGACAAGGCCTGTAGTTTTCTCAGCAGCAAAATAAAATACCTCCCTCGGTCTCGAACCCAGGACCTTGGAAAAACTAGTCTGCATGACTTACCACTAAGCCATGACTGATATACAAGAACATTGTGCTGAAAGAAATATATCATAAAATAGTAGGAATTAATGTAAAGGGAATACAGCAAGTCTAGTACACAAAGCATGCCATGTATATTTACTGTCAAATCTAGTGTATTTGTAAAATAGTACTGTGTGATGAGAAACAGTCATGCTAGTTGGTAGCTACTAGGTAATAATGTCACAGTAGCATCTGGCAAGCCACACACATACGCAGAGCAGGATAAACACTGCCATAGTTGAATAGTTAAGAGATCAGACATAGCAACTGTGACTGAGTTACAGGGATGTCCCTGATGTGAAAACGAATGTCAACTGTGCCCCACTGACACCCTGTCAAATGTACTAACAGTAGGCAGAAAGGTGTAACTACACATGCAATGGTAACTATGACTGACTGAAGGTATGCACCACCTGCACGTCACAGATGGTGTACTAATACATATGCTTGAAATAACCCACAGTCACAACTGCAGAATATCAGAATATTTCATTGGAGTATCCCACTGATATGGACCATTCCATGAGGCTGATAAAAGATGCATCTGAGAATATCTGAGGCCTGCTCAGCAGCATGATCAAATACCCTTGTAAGTGTCAATGCCCACACCATGGCCAGACCACACTGCATGCAATAACACCCTACCACAACAAACACATAGGGAATTGCTGCCCAAACAGATTTAGCAAGCATTACAAGCTGTGAATGTAAATGGAAAACAGGAAAGCCATAGCAACACATTACAGGAAAGACACCTAGCAGGCATACAAGGAGTGAATGTAAAGGCCAAATATTGAAGCCATAGCAACAGATTGCAAGAGCCACTGCTATATACCAGTTACACCACAATCCCCACAGGAAAGCACACACATATACACAGTATTACTAGTCGTAGGTGTCAGTTTACGTACACATGGAGAAGAGGATGCTGGAGGAAGGAATACTCAGCTTACAGGACAACATGCATTGCAGTGTCTACAACACAGCATGAAATATGAGAGACATACCAACCCTTACACTCACAGAACAGTGTCCACAGCAAACCAGCATGGTCCCCACCCTGAAAATCTGAAAGGGCTATGCCTACCTAACAGACCTTTTTATAGCACTGTCCTGTAATCACAGTGAGAACTGCAATCACTACACAACAGGCTGCATGCAATTAGTAAATGCTGGCTAACAATTGGTGCAGAGGCCATCACATGGACATGTGCAGATACCTACAAAAGCATCCTGTACTCCCAGTCCACACATGCAATACTTTCATTGCACCCTCTGGAGGTAGAGACAGAGAGAGAGAGAGAGAGAGACAGAGAGAGAAAGCGAAAGTGAAAGAGAAAGAGAAAAAAAAAAAAAACAGTAACAACAAAACAAAGAGGCTGACAGCAGGCCAAGTAACTGCAAGCCTACGCAAACAGCTGCAACAAACACAGGTAATGTAAAGTACTACTATAATAGTCTACATACTGTGAACCCTCCAGATGTGTTATTGGTCTGTATCTATGTATATGAAGATGTGCATAGGGCTGGGGACATACCGCAACTGTCACTGAAGGCTCTACATACATATGTATGTGAAGGTAGCTATGTGCACATAGCAATGTAGGTTGTAGTGCAATGTACAAGTAGGTTGTACAGTAATGGATGTTCATCAGTATGTTACTTTGTGTATACATATGTGGAACTAAAAAGGAGTATATATATATATATATATATATATGTATATATATATATATATATATATATATATATATATATATATATATATATATATATATATATATATATATATATATATATATATATATATATATATATATATATATATATATATCATGTGTATACGTATGTATATTGACATATGTATGTATGTATATATATATATATATATATATATATAATATGCATATGTGTATACATAGATAGAGAGGGATGTAGAAATACATAGACATATATAGTTTCACAGTGTCATAGTTTAGTACTAGGCTATCTGCAGACAGTGTATAGAATAGATTTAGAAAATTGTGCCTCTGTATAGTAGTGACACAGTGAAGACCCCCGTACATAATAGCATTAGTTTACTGTGCCTCTGTCTAGTAGTGACACAGAGATGACCCCTGGTGTAAACCTATGATCTCCCATCCACTCGTCAAGAATTCACATGAAAAGTGTCAGTGAGGGTCTCTGCCTAACATGAACTGGGATCCTGTTCCACAGTATGGGAAGCCTCTGAGTGATGAATCTGTCCCTACAGCATGTCCTATTCATATGTGTGCTGAGATTTAAATCTGTAGCTGTTGTGGTTCTGATGGATTTGGATTGTATGAGGTGGAACATGTCCATCAATACCTGATTGGACATGGCCTTGTACATCAGGTACAGATCACCCCTAAGTAGGCAGTATGCTATGGAATAGAGCATGAGTTACTTTAGTTTGGCAGCATATGAAAGTTGTTGGAGACCCTTGATCCTCCTGGTGATGTACATGTGGGGTCGCCCTAGCTGTTGCAAGTGCCAGGTGAGGTACATACCAAATGGGGCATAGTACACAGTCATGGGCCTGATAAGGGAGGAGTATAGGGGTACAATGACCTCTTTTGATCTGGATGTGAATCCCTTCATGATAAGGTGGGCAAGGTAGGAAGTCTATCCAACCACTTTGGCAATGTGGGTGTCAAATGAGAGGTCAGTATCGATTAGTGTCACCAGGTCTCCGATTACTTTGTCTGTACTCAGTGGGTTACTGTCTATGTGATAATATGTGGGTACCTTGTCTGTCCGAAAGGGTATGACTATACATTATGTGGCATGTAGTTTAAGGCCATGACTCCGGCACCAGTTGTCGGATTCCATGAGGCCTTTCTGTAGGATGTATGTGTCAGCTGGTGTATCGACTATGGTGCCCCAGTATGCAGTCATCTTTGAACATTGTCAGCCACTACCCTCCCATGTCTGCTTCCACATCTGAGAAATATATGTGAAACATGAGCGGTCCCAGGACAGAGCTGTGGGACACCACTTGTGACTGGCTCTGAGTCTGACATGGCACCAGTGAGTTTGACTGTAGAGTTTCTATCCATTAGCCGATTTGCAACCCATCTTGTGACATATGGATTAACATTTAAGCTGTTGATCATGTCTATGATGCCAGAGTGGGTATTGTGTCGAAAGCCGTAGGCAAGTCCAGGTAGGCTGTATGGGCCGCTGTGCCCTCGTCAATGGCTCTAGTGATTGATTTAAAAAGGTCAACCAGGTTCATAAGGCAGGATCTGCCCTCTACAAAGCCAAAGTGGGAGGGATCAAGTGTCTAAGTCCCCAATGTCTCTGTGTATGAGTTCCATAATGATTCTTTCCATAGCGTTGCAGACCAGGCTGGTTAAGCTTATGGGGCGTTAGTTACCAGGGTCTGTAGAGGTGCCTCCTTTGTGGAGTGGGACTACTGTTGCTGTATGCCAGTGTCCAGGTACATATGCTGTAGTAAGGCTATGGTTGAACAGCATTTTATGTGCGTGTTTAGCTCCTCTTGGAGTTCACGTAGCATGCAACCTGCGATACCGTTGGGTGCCATTGATGCTGTGTTTACAGCTTTGCTGAGGGCAGTTCTCAGCTAGACATCTGAGATGACAGGGAGGTTACAGTCAGCTGGGATAAGTAATTCCTCATGTGGGGGTGAGGGAGGGGAGAAATCTGCACTGAACCTGTCTGGCAGAATGTTGGCAATATCTGTGTGTGTGCAGTGTAGCTTTTGTCACTGTGAACTAACTTTGAACATATCTGAGGGTTTCCACCCAGGTGTCTAACATAGCAGAAGAAGGCCTTGTGGTTATCTGTAGTGTCCATAGCGATTTCCATCTCATTGTTGGCCTTGCAAGTTTGCATGACAGAACGTATCTTTCTACTAGTGCTGATTAGAGATGCCTTATCTCTATGGAATTCTGCTCTGCCGTGCAGTAACTACCTTCTGTTGTTATACAATTTGTTCATGGCTGGGGTCCACCAGACAGGACGTCTGCCCTTGGTGGAGAGGGTCTTGGTTTTATTTGGGATTGCATGATCCATGCATTCTTGGAGATGTCCGTAGAAAGCATATGTGAAGGTGTCTGCATTGTGGGATGTGGTTTCCACTGGCCCAGTGGGCGTAAAGGATACCAAGTCAGTTTTAAGAAGTGTAAAGTCAGCATGTGAGAGGTTTCCCACTGTAGTCTTTTGTGTTGTGGGGGAGGTGGGATATGTATATCCAGGGTGATTAGTCTGTGGTCAGATGTGACTAGTGAGGGGTATACTTCCGGTGTGTAGCACATTGTCCCCATGTTTGTGATGATCAGGTCTAGTATATTATCTTCCCTTGTGGGAGAGGTGACTAGCTGTTCCCTTGCATTTGACTTAGTGAATTCCGGGAACCTTTGGGCTAGGGTGTTTGGGCTAGAATAATGCACCCAGTGTATGTTAGGGTAGTTGAAGTCTCCCAATATGATGGTGTGTGGTGGGACATTCATATCCTCCAATGTCTTCAGGAAGGCTGTCTGTGGTTCCTGAGATTGGGAGGGTGGTCTGTAACATGCTGCCAGTTGTATAGCAGGTTTGCCTACGGTTATTTGCACCTGGATGGTCTCTGATGCTTCATGTGTTGCCACTAACCTGGAGGTGTGGGTGTCCTTCATGAATATGGACACTCCCCCTCCCTTTTTGTTTTGTCCCGAGTCCTGGGGCCAAAAAGCATGATACGAGGTATAGCCTGGTACCGCTGGTGTGCTCTCAGGAGCCTTGAACCAGGTTTCACTTACTGCACAGACATCAAGATTGGTAGAATATGTACGTACAGATATATGTAATACACACATACATATGTAGATATATGTAGATACATATACATATACAGATAGATCTGACTGACAACAGATATGTCTGTATATGACTATCTCTCTCTCTCTCTGTCCCACCCCCTCTCACTCTCACTCTCACTCTGTCTCTCTCACTTTCTCCCCCTCTCTCCCCACATCTATATGTATATATCTACATCTATATATACATATTATATACATATATACAAACATATATATATAGATATATATACATACAGATATAAATATATCAATATATATATATATATATATATATATATATATATATATATATATATATATATATACATATATATATATTTATACTGTGTGAGGCACATGTGTGAAGATGTCTTGCAACAGGTGCCTGGTGTCAAAGGCATGGAGTGAACACCAGTGTGGATACTGGAGTACCATACCCCATTCAAAAACACTGACACCAGTAACCACCACATATGTGCATGCCTGCCCACCACTGCATGTGTCAGGTAGGAACAGGGGCAACAAGTGTTCAATAGGCTCCCCATTGATATACACAGTGTCACACTAGTCCTGTAATACCTGTACATGGAATGTGTCAGCGGACATGGTGTGTCAGCTATGGACATGTAGGTCACTGTACCCCTCCACACCCCACAATGTCCTACATGGTATGTACCTCCCATGACAGCTACAGATATGGAGAAGGACACAGACATATGCAAGTAACTGTGTCAATGCACTCAAACACAATACCTATGCAGAGTGACTGACAAGACCACAGAGCGCACACAGACTACCTACATAGAGGCGACCACTGCTGGATATACATAGTTCGGTCACACCCATGACAGTTGTCTAACAACCATGGTAACACCTCCAACATCCACAACACAAATTACCTATGTCTGTCATCCTCATCACTGCAGTATAGAGCACATGGTGGAGGTACAGGACCCTACCCACAGATACGACATACCCTGTAGTAAACCACACAGAATTAAGAAGCAAGGCTCCCCATGAATAGATGTCAGACATACCCCTGCTGAATGTTATGCAGATAGGTAATATGCCATATGAGTCACCCTGTGTAACTGTTTGTAAGGAGCAGGTACGATCATAACACATGTGTCACAAGGGGCAGGGTAGCATAACAGTATGCTGCTGTAGGCCCAGGGCCAAAGGCACACTACCTACCTAAGACACAATGCACACCCTTGAACACATTGCAAATGAAATGTGTGAGGTGGAATGAGTGTGCCAGTGACTGGGTGCATGTTGTGTACTGGTGTGATTGCTCACCATGACTGTCTGTCTGTCATGGTAGTGTGTGTCCTTGGTGTGAGGCCAGAGACAGATGTGTGAGGTATTGTGATCAACACATATTACATTGCCATATGTTGTGCTGTGTTACTCTGTATGTCACTGTGGTGTAGGTAGGGTTATGGCAAGTAAGAGTAGTGTGCATTACCAGTGAAATATGTAACGTGCATTGTGTTCAGTGCATGGGCTGATAATGTTCCCCATACAGTACCTTGATACAAACCCCCAGTGTGAGGTTGTGCATTGTACCTGAACCAGTGTGTTGACTGCTGCAGTATACTAGTCTGTCGTATGGAGTGTGCCAGGTACTGCTGCACAGTTGTTGGATGAGCACTGATATCTGGTCATTTACATGTGTATCCCCCAATAGACAGACAGATGCTATATATGGTGGTTAAGTTATATCACTGCAGTCAAGTATTATGTGTATTATGTGTGCCATAGTTTGCTGACAGATATTGCTGACATATTTTCCTTCTCCTTTTCAGGGCTATGGTTAACCCTGTCTACTCCACTGCAGAGGAGGAAGAGATACACCAGAGCCTGGTGCGGGATTTCGCAGTACTCTTTTCCTGCACCAGCCAGAACCTGCAGGAGAGGGCTGCACTGTGGCAAGACCTGGTCCGTCGGGTAAATGACATAGGCACACATAACCAGACATATGAGCAGGTACGCCATCACTGCAGTGATTTAATTAGAAATGTCCGTCAGCTTGCGTCGGATATCCACAGGCAGCAGCTTGCCACAGGTGGTGGGGTGTCTACACATCCCCCCCCCCACCAGACTGGAGGGACTACTCCTAAGTGTTGTGGCTCCAGCCCAACAGCAACAGCAGCAGCATACATGTGTAATGATGGAAGCTGGAGCCACACAGCAGCAGGACACGGAGTGTGCAGGTAATATGCCATGTGTATAGTTGACCATTCTGTACACTGTTAGGTTATGCATGTGTGAGGTGTGTCCTCATTTTGTAGCTGTAATCTTGGTAATTATTTTGCAAGAGTGATATTCTCAATATCAGCAGTACACCTGTGGAAGCTAACTGTTGCACTACTGAACTGTATCATGCCCACAGTATCAATGGCACAGTTGTGCCCACTGACAATAAATGTCTCTTTTCTGCAGGTCCCTCTGGTGTAACAGCAAGGCAGCCTATCCGTGCTGGTGAGTGTGTAATACCATTACCTTCAATACTCTTGATACTAACAGTAATAATAGGCTGAAGCAGTAGTGCTATGTGTTTGATTGCAGGTGTGTTTGTGTCTGTGTGTTTATATCTCATATACTGAGATGTGTGCATGTGTGCATGTGTGCATGTGCGCATGTGTGCATGTGGGCATGTGCGCATGTGTGCATGTGCACATGTGCGCATGTGTACGTGTGCATGTGTGCATGTGTGCATGTGCCCATGTGTGCATGTGCCCATGTGTGCATGTGTGCATGTGTGCATGTGTGTATCAGTGGTGACATTGTGTACACATTGTAAACTGTGTTTCCTGTCTTACTCCCACAGGTTCTGGTGCTGCTCTGGTGTTGTGCAGCAGGGAACCTGAATCAGCTGCTGTGGATAGTGATAATGATGATACCTGTGTAATGGCACAGGTAGGTGTGCCAGGGTCCGTCATTGGTCAGCCAATTGACACTACACAGCTGTCGACTCCATCAATGCGCACAGTCATCCTGCCAATACATCCTTTGTCACCAATGTCCCTAGGTGATGGACAGGATACAGTGGGCATTGGCCAGGGTAATGTGGTATCGGTGGCACATGCATCCCCACACAGCAGCCATGGCCAGGGTCCTGACATGGTACCACACAGGCAGACGTCCAGGGGTTCTCGTGGGAGCATCCGTGGACGTGCCACCCCTGTCAGACGTGCCCACAGAGGTCTTTCAACCTCAGCTATATTTCGGGCTGTAATGCAGGCACAGTCACGTATGGAACGGTACACCAGATAGGGTCTGAGGGAGCTGAGAGCATGTCGCACAGCTATGAGTGACAGTATGCGTGATGTTGTGGCAGCTATCCGTAACTTCACCGAGGTCATTGACAGACGTTGGGGGACACATTAGATCTGTTCCACAACTACATGTCCATGAGCCAGGG